>NC_060167.1:634337-637706 GCF_021292245.1 Micropterus dolomieu | reverse complement strand
CCCTCTCTCCTCTCTCTCTCTCTCCCTCTCTCCCCTCTCTCTCCTCTCTCTCTCCTCTCTCTCTCCCCTCTATCTCCCTCTCTCCCCTCTCTCTCCCTCCCCCATCCCAGCCCCCCTCCTTCAGTAAACCTTTTCCAAATTACAAGGGCTGCAGGGAGTCACCCAGAAATAGCCCTCGCTCCCTCCTCCTCAGCTGATTTTACCCAGCAGCACTTGCATGAAACCGCTCAGAGTGGGACACGTAACGCTTTAACCTGCGAAAACCTCGTATCTCCAGAGCCGTCGACCTTGTAAAAAGCGTAAAAGCTAAAGCTTGTTTCCCAGAAAGGGAAGTTTTCGGAATCTTTTGTAGGTTTGGACATGATCTATGTATCTCACGTTTCACGAGTTTAAGCTTCCAAACATCCACATCCACACCTGCAACACCTTGTCAGTCGAGCAACGGCTAAACCACATGTACTGTACGGAAAGCAGCGGTACATGGAAGTCAGTAAATGACGCCGACGTCTGGAAAGTGACCTGGGGAGTTCCAGCTCGCTCGGTGCCAGTGAACGTTCACCCGGCGTGTTTCATATTACGAACCGTAGGATCTCCAGGAACAGATTTAAGCCTGGAGGGTTTTTCCCTGTGGGCTGAGGGGAAGTTGTTCGTTTCTTGAGACAACTTTGTCTTCATGCCGTCCTTCGAATGTGCTGAGGCTCAACGCCGGAGACGACGTGTGTGCGTTTATTTCCCATGATAATGAATAATGCTGTTTGCAGCGTTGGTCAGCTGTGATCAGGATCCAACCGCACGACACGTTAGTGTATTGAAGAAATTACTTAACTACCAGAGGAAGAGGAATGCGTTTCCTGCTCCTCTGAGGCAGACTGTTCCCACATTATTGTTTCTTTTCAAGTAAAAAATAAATGAGTAGCTGATATTTAATCCTGCGTGTGTATAAATTCCAGGCTAATGAGCCGTGCCCAGGAGTAATTAGCTGTTTGTGCAGGGATTCTTTACACCAAGCTCCCCTTATGGGGGTCATTAAAATATACCATTGTTATTGTTCTTTAATTGGATTACATCTCCACCCTCTGTGGTGCTGAGAGTGTACTCACTGTCTCTCCTGTCACTCCCTATCTTAACGCTTTAATCCTTTAAACAGCTGTGCATTAAAACAGAGCCAGTCTCGTTCAGATATATCGTGTCAGAGAAAAATGACTTCAGGTCTCATCTGATCTCGAGGCTCAGACCTCCTCTCTTATATTTCCAGTTCTTCTGCTTTGTTACCGTGACGTTTCTGTCTGATTTGTGAACATTTGCATCAGCACGTCAGGTTTCCACGCAGGAGACACGATCCGGCGTCATACCAGCGCACCAACGCATGTTCGCCTTTTAGAAAGGTAATGAGACATGTTTATGGTCTGAACTGACACCAAGATAACTAGCTCGCTCTCTGTTGTTGCTGGGACACCTACTGCATGACACAACCCCCACAGGGACCGGTATAACATGCACACTCTGAGCGGATGGCAGGCAGATGAGTCAGAGTTCACCACCTGCTGCTCCTCCATATTCGTAGAGCAGATAACAAGAAGGAGGGAAGAGAAGTAAACGACGGAGAGAGAAATGTAGGTGGGTGTGGGATTGGTTAAAGAAGGTTGTCAGTTTGGGATCGCGTCAGAGAAGAGTTCACTCTGCACCGTGAGAAACTCTCGGCACGATTTAATTATGATTCAGAGGCTGCCATTATAAAACGGTTCATCTTTGATTTCTAGAAAGTAATGTCACCAGAGGTGGACGAACGTCAGCATCTCACCTGGTCTACAGCAGAGATGCTCACAAGTCTCTGAGCTAGAGTCCAAGTCTCAAGTCTCTGAGCTAGAGTCCAAGTTCCAAGTCTCAAGTCACTGAGCTAGAGTCCAAGTCTCAAGTCTCTGAGCTAGAGTCCAAGTCAAGTCTCAAGTCTCTGAGCTAGAGTCCAAGTCTCAAGTCTGTGAGCTAGAGTCCAAGTCAAGTCTCAAGTCTCTGAGCTAGAGTCCAAGTCAAGTCTCAAGTCTCTGATCTAGAGTCCAAGTCAAGTCTCAAGTCTCTGAGCTAGAGTCCAAGTCATGTCTCAAATCTCTGATCTAGAGTCCAAGTCTCAAGTCTCTGAGCTAGAGTCCAAGTTCCAAGTCTCAAGTCACTGAGCTAGAGTCCAAGTCTCAAGTCTCTGAGCTAGAGTCCAAGTCTCAAGTCTCTGAGCTAGAGTCCAAGTTCCAAGTCTTAAGTCTCTGAGCTAGAGTCCAAGTCAAGTCTCAAGTCTCTGAGCTAGAGTCCAAGTCAAGTCTCAAGTCTCTGAGCTAGAGTCCAAGTCATGTCTCAAATCTCTGATCTAGAGTCCAAGTCAAGTCTCAAGTCTCTGATCTAGAGTCCAAGTCAAGTCTCAAGTCTCTGAGCTAGAGTCCAAGTCATGTCTCAAATCTCTGAGCTAGAGTCCAAGTCAAGTCTCAAGTCTCTGAGCTAGAGTCCAAGTCAAGTCTCAAGTCACTGAGCTAGAGTCCAAGTCATGTCTCAAATCTCTGATCTAGAGTCCAAGTTCCAAGTCTTAAGTCACTGATCTAGAGTCCAAGTCTCAAGTCTGTGAGCTAGAGTCCAAGTCAAGTCTCAAGTCTCTGAGCTAGAGTCCAAGTCAAGTCTCAAGTCTCTGAGCTAGAGTCCAAGTCATGTCTCAAATCTCTGATCTAGAGTCCAAGTCAAGTCTCAAGTCTCTGAGCTAGAATCCAAGTCAAGTCTCAAGTCTCTGAGCTAGAGTCCAAGTCATGTCTCAAATCTCTGATCTAGAGTCCAAGTCTCAAGTCTCTGAGCTAGAGTCCAAGTTCCAAGTCTCAAGTCACTGATCTAGAGTCCAAGTCTCAAGTCTCTGAGCTAGAGTCCAAGTCTCAAGTCTCTGAGCTAGAGTCCAAGTCAAGTCTCAAGTCTCTGAGCTAGAGTCCAAGTCAAGTCTCAAGTCTCTGAGCTAGAGTCCAAGTCATGTCTCAAATCTCTGATCTAGAGTCCAAGTCAAGTCTCAAGTCTCTGAGCTAGAGTCCAAGTCAAGTCTCAAGTCTCTGAGCTAGAGTCCAAGTCAAGTCTCAAGTCTCTGAGCTAGAGTCCAAGTCATGTCTCAAATCTCTGATCTAGAGTCCAAGTCAAGTCTCAAGTCTCTGAGCTAGAGTCCAAGTCAAGTCTCAAGTCTCTGAGCTAGAGTCCAAGTCAAGTCTCAAATCTCTGAGCTAGAGTCCAAGTCATGTCTCAAATCTCTGAGCTAGAGTCCAAGTCAAGTCTCAAGTCTCTGAGCTAGAGTCCAAGTCAAGTCTCAAGTCACTGAGCTAGAGTCCAAGTCATGTCTCAAATCTCTGATCTAGA
>NC_060167.1:627248-634237 GCF_021292245.1 Micropterus dolomieu | reverse complement strand
CAAGTCTCAAGTCTCTGAGCTAGAGTCCAAGTCAAGTCTCAAGTCACTGAGCTAGAGTCCAAGTCATGTCTCAAATCTCTGATCTAGAGTCCAAGTCAAGTCTCAAGTCACTGAGCTAGAGTCCAAGTCATGTCTCAAATCTCTGATCTAGAGTCCAAGTCAAGTCTCAAGTCACTGAGCTAGAGTCCAAGTCAAGTCTCAAGTCACTGAGCTAGAGTCCAAGTCATGTCTCAAATCTCTGATCTAGAGTCCAAGTCAAGTCTCAAGTCTCTGAGCTAGAGTCCAAGTTCCAAGTCTCAAGTCACTGAGCTAGAGTCCAAGTCTCAAGTCTCTGAGCTAGAGTCCAAGTCAAGTCTCAAGTCACTGAGCTAGAGTCCAAGTCTCAAGTCTCTGAGCTAGAGTCCAAGTTAAGTCTCAAGTCACTGAGCTAGAGTCCAAGTCATGTCTCAAATCTCTGATCTAGAGTCCAAGTCAAGTCTCAAGTCACTGAGCTAGAGTCCAAGTCATGTCTCAAATCTCTGATCTAGAGTCCAAGTCAAGTCTCAAGTCACTGAGCTAGAGTCCAAGTTCCAAGTCTTAAGTCACTGATCTAGAGTCCAAGTCTCAAGTCTCTGATCTAGAGTCCAAGTCAAGTCTCAAGTCTCTGAGCTCGAGTCCAAGTCAAGTCTCAAGTCACTGAGCTAGAGTCAAAGTCATGTCTCAAATCTCTGATCTAGAGTCCAAGTCAAGTCTCAAGTCACTGAGCTAGAGTCCAAGTCTCAAGTCTCTGAGCTAGAGTCCAAGTCTCAAGTCTCTGAGCTCGAGTCCAAGTCAAGTCTCAAGTCACTGAGCTAGAGTCCAAGTCTCAAGTCTCTGAGCTAGAGTCCAAGTCATGTCTCAAGTCTCTGAGCTAGAGTACAAGTCAAGTCTCAAGTCACTGAGCTAGAGTCCAAGTCTCAAGTCTCTGAGTTGGAGTCCAAGTCTGAAGTCTCTGAGCTAGAGTCCAAATCATGTCTCAAGTGATTACATTAATCGACCACCACAAGTTTGGCAAGTAAACGAACGCTCATTCATCCTTTCATAACGAACGACAGTCGTAGCTAAAGCAAGAAGCAAGCTAATGTTAGATGGCCAAGCCTGAGCTAAACATGTTCACTAACCTCAGGTTACTAACCTATGTTGCATTCTTCTTTGTGTGGGTCTTTTTGGATGAAGTTTTAAAGCCAAAGTTTATGATGAATGGCTCAGCAGCTGCGGTGTTCGTTGTCAGGGAGGGAATAACAGCAAGCTCATCAGAAGTTTCCTAAAAATAAACGTTTATGAGTCCCACACCTCGAGTCCGAGTCGAGTCGGAAGTCTTTTGAGGACGAGTCTCAAGTCGAGTCTGAAGTCACTGTGTGTGCGACTGAAGTCGCAAACTCGAGTGATAATAACCTGATGTACCATAAAGGTATGCTGTCTATTAGCTTGCTGTACACGCTAGCCAGTTGGGAACATGCTAGTGCTAATCAGTCACAACAGAGCTTCTCTGGTTACTCTGCCGGCAGTTTGTTCTCAGGGTTGTTCATCACTTTCTTTGCATAATGACTGTTTAATGGATTGCCATGAAATGTGGTTCAGACCTTCATGTTCCCCTCCGGATGAACTGTAATAACTTTACTTTTCTGCTAGCATGGATGTTTTCAGAATGCTAATTTATTTTTGACACGTTGAATAAGAATTACACAAGTCATACACAAATTTTTAAAGATTCATTCCTACATGGACAGACAGACCTGATGACCGGCTGGTAAAAGATAAATGAGGGTCAAAGCAAGAACATTCACTGAAAATCCAGTCCTCACTTTGAGAAATGCAAAATGATGCAGAAGCAAAGGTTAACTCTTTTAATGTCTCGTCCTCCCCACAGCTGATTGGCTCAATCATCGGTCGCCAGGGCACCAAGATCAACGAGATCCGGCAGGTATCGGGGGCTCAGATCAAGATCGGCAGTCAGATTGACAGCACCAGTGACCGTCACGTCACCATCACCGGCACACCGATAGCCATCAACCTGGCTCAGTACCTGATCACCTCATGGTAAGCATCCAAGCTACAGGGACGGACCTGAAGACCTCAGAACCACATGACCCACTTAATGGTCTGAAGTGAAAAGGACAAACATTAGATCCAGTACAGTGCAGCTACTGTTGGAGTTAGATTTTCATCTTCCACTAACTTCACTCACGTCTCCCCCAGAGAGAGACAGAGCTCAGATTAAATGAAACAACTCTGTTCAGCTTTCTAACCCAAATCATTACGTCCCATCATCTCATGCACTGAATAACGGAGAACGCTGGACTCATACAAAGCCGCCGTGTCAAAGTCTTGTTTCTGGTTCATATTTATAATGATCTGGACGTCATCTTAGAATAACAACAAATACTTGTTCAAGCAGATCAGGCTGTGGAAAGTCCTCGTGCCCCCTCCCACAGTATTCAGTCTCTAAAGATGGTCGCTGTGTCGGATTAGGAGGTCGTAGAGTCAAAATTTCTTTGAGACATGACAGACTGCACACGTTGGTCACCGGCCAATCCTAGCTTACCTGCGTGATGTCATCAGAAAGGAGGTGCTCGGTACCGACCATTTGTAGGCAGATCAAAAGCTAATAAAGATAGAGATTGATAAAAAGCGAAATGCTGTCAGACGAGAAGCCGACGTGTTCTGAGATTTCATTTGGGTTAATATGTTCCGCCTCTTGCTCTCCACACGGACTGTTTACCTGCATGCCTGATTTCTACTTCTGTTTCGAGGCTACGCCGTACCCTACATGTAGCCCAGTCCCCAACGCCATAGCATGACACGCACCTCCCCAAAAATGTAACAACACGTCGTGGCGACACAGACAGCATGACCTGTGATTGGTTGGCTCGGTGCTTTAAAGCCAGTTTTACTAGCCAGTTTTACTTTAAACGTGATTGGTTGATACAGATTCTGTGTTCATATGCAGATATCTGTTACAGAGAGGCTGACATCATATAGTTTTAGCCCGGCATCAGTCAGCTGTTTACAAATCAATATACTTCCTGCTCCACCAGGCTTCAGACCCGTCAATGAAAAATGCGGCAAAGAAGAAGTAAAACTTCATCGATCGTGTCACGACTTTTTTATTAAATGGCCATAGCACCTGTGATTACAGGTGACCAGGGCCGCGTCGTTAATTCATCACATGTACCTGTCAATCATTATCGGCGGTGATGTCTCAGTAATTATAATGTCCAAAAGGAAATGACTGATTTAGTGCTCACGCTTTACAATAAAGCATGAAATGAAAGGTTATAAACAGGAAAATAAAATAAAGGATGATGATGATACACAAATGGTAATTAATACAAAATGAAGTTTGATTGCCTTATTTTTCATCTCCACATGATCAGCCCACCCACAGCTGCACATTTCAGAAACACCAGTTTATTTATGTGGGGAAATGATGTTTTACATCTGCAGCCTTCACACAGTGAGGACGTACATAGTGTTTTTATTACCATAGCAGTTTATGACTCATAAATATCATTAACAGAAATTCACAACATACAAACAGTGATGGCAATATTGTTCTTAGCATCACTAACAGTCTGGATGTTTATCTAATAAGCTCAAAATCCCTGCCACCGATATTTTTGTGACAATATATGGATAAAATGATCACTCATTTTTATGTAAAAGCTCATCTGTCTGCCCTTTAAGTGTAAAAGTTGGATGAAAAATGCTAGATTTGGTTGTTGCAGAATCTGTCACACAGCAGTAGATGTTGTTGAGTAAAGCTGAGTGGCTCTTAAAACAACGGCGGCAAAGAGAACTGAACCTTTTATTGTGCTGTGGATGACGTGCACTCCAGATCGTACATCTGTAGGATTCATCACACAAGAAGCTTGACATGATAAAGAGAAAGTGCCTCCTTCACACGGACGTTTAATATGAGAGACGCAGGATCCAGACTGCCAGGCAGGTCTAATACAAGCCACCACCACCATGAATATGCAAATTTATGATTGGACTCTGGGTGAAATTGATATTTCACTCTGTACTCGTCCTGCAGCTGACAGCAGGGAGAATAGGCTGGTGAATCCCCCACACACTGAGTGTAAAGCACACGTACGGCGGGTCAGCCTCATTCAGTCTGAAATGTCAGGGCAGGGAAGGTGAGAGTCTGACGCCGAGGTGTCCGAGACGAATCCCTTAGATTTTTTTTAATCAGTCAACAGACAGATAAGACTTCTGCTGTCTCTCACCAGCTGACCTCAGAACAGCAGCTGAATTAATGCTGGAAGCTGCATGAAATGTCATCACAGATAGTGCTGCTGTAGTAGATACATGCATCAGTGCTGGAAAGTAACTTGGATGGATAAGACACATGCCTTTGGTGTGAGAGACCCTGGTTCAAGTCCACTGTGACACCAATGTGTCCCTGAGCAAGACACTTAACCCCTAGTTGCTCCAGCGGCGTTTGACCTCTGACATATACAGAAATTGTAAGTGGCTTTGGATAAAAGCGTCAGCTAAATGAATAAATTAAACTTATTGATTGACAGCGAGATGGACTAATCGCTTCATGTTCTCTGTGATGAAACAGGATGCAGCTTCACTGAGAAGATGCAAATCAGTATCTTTATCCGTGCTGTGCGTGCACATGAGGACGCGACACACATTCCTGCTGCCGGTTTCATGCGATGCCACTAACTGACAGCTGCAGCAGTGCAGCAGCAAATGCAGTGAAGGAGGAGCAGACAGAAAGCCAGTAAACAGGGATTTAAATAGGTTTTAAATGGCATTCTTTTTTAAATCTGCTTTGAAAAAGTTTCATGCAGGAAAGAAATGCATTGAAATTATCCTTTAAATGTGTAGATCCAGTTCTAGTTACCACAGGAAGCCGTGATCCTCAGCACCAAGGCTTCATTACCCATGGGCCCCAAACATCACAGCAGGATTTGACTGTTTGAAGTTCACCTCTTACATCAAACACAGCCGTGGTGGTTCCTGCACATCTCATGCATCTTTGTCAACACGTTGCTTCAAGGCCTTCCTTGCATTCTGCGGTTTCCAAAATCCAGTTAAACTACTGTAGTTTTTCATTTTTAAGACAAATAAAATTCTGCAGCAGCCATCTTAATTGGCTGGAAACAAGTTGTGGCTTGTTCCCTTTCTCTGCACACTGGGACAGGAAATGTTGTTCCAGCAGAGGAAACAGGCTAAAACAAAGCTGCGGCAGTCGTCTGTGGGCTCTACAACAAGGTACACCTGCAGTCCAACGTGGTCTCACTCAAGTCGTCACATATGGACAGTGTTGGGTAAGTTACTCAGAAATTGTAATAATTTTTTAGTTATTACTCCTTAGTAATAACTAATAATAATAATAATAATACTTATTACTGCGTAATAAAAGTAACTTGCGTTACTATATTACTTTCACTACTACTACAACAGGACTTTAAACCAGGAGACGGGAGGTGATGGAGCAGTGGATAAGACACATGCCTTTGGTGGAGACCTGAGCAAGACACTTAACCCCTCATTGCTCCAGAGGCGTGCGACCTCTGACATAAATAGCAGTTGTAAGTCGCTTTGGATAAAAGCTAAATGAATAAATGTAAATGTGAGACGGGTTTTCATTTACTTTGTAAAACGAAAAGTCACCATTTAAGGTTAAGTAACGTTATTTAACCTACGTAAGTTAAGTCATGTAAGTAACGTTACTTTAACCCAAACAATGGGTCTAATAAACCTAACCAAACTTTTTACAACATTAACCACTAGTTTTACATATTTACTGTTGCTAACTTGACCGCGGAGCCCTAAACGTAGAAAAGTAACGCTAAAGGGTCTTGACCAAGCGTCCATATGTGAGGAGTTGGGAGTGGGAACGTGTTGTTCAGTCTGGTCCCTAATGGAGCTTAGTATGTCATCATCTGCATCAGCCCCAACATTAGATATTGATTATCAGAACGTTACCTCACAGTGGCCATCTAAGACGTCGCCTGCCTCTCTAGTGCAGACCTCAGAACAGTGCATTGGCTTTGTGTGGTTTTGTCTGAGACAAATGGAGGCTCTGATCCGTTGGGGAGCCCCTTTTATCTGCAGTTGATTATTCACGCCTTGGAGCGCGCTCCCTCGGGATCTTCTTGTGCAATCAGGGAACCTGTCAGACACAAACTCTACAGTGAGCAGAGAAAGGGAAGGAGCCACAACTTGTTTCTGTTCCAGTCATTTATTTGGCTGATCCATTTAAGATGGCTGCCGCAGAATTGTTTTTATTTTTCTGTAAAACTGAAAAACTACAGTAGTTTAAATTCTTGGCCTGAACAGCCTTTCACCTCTGACAAACACCACGCGAGAGCTGGATATTATTTTAAGGTTTTAAACTCCGATGGTCATTTTTCTCTGATGGATATCTTTTGTGTGCTGATGGTCGATGATCCGTACACGCGCTAAAAATCTAAAAATAAAATGTGAAGATTTTAGCTACTGTAATTATCTGCTGACGTCTAAACCGTTGGACAGTTTGTGGGTGAAGTATTCGTTCTTTTGACGCCCTAACCATTTCCTTTTTGGAAGAGAGCTTTCTTTTTATGTCAGTTTAGTTTCATCTTTCTTTACATGCAGCTAGTGCAGTTAGAGGACTTGAGCTCTCTGACTGGGTTTCTGATGGACGTGGGGCGGGACTTGAGCTCTGACTGGGTTTCTGATGGACCTGGGACAGGACTTGAGCTCTCTGACTGGGTTTCTGATAGACGTGGGGCGGGACTTGAGCTCTGATTGGGTTTCTGATGGACCTGGGACAGGACTTGAGCTCTCTGACTGGGTTTCTGATGGACGTGGGGCGGGACTTGAGCTCTCTGACTGGGTTTCTGATGGACCTGGGACAGGACTTGAGCTCTCTGACTGGGTTTCTGATGGACGTGGGGCGGGACTTGAGCTCTCTGACTGGGTTTCTGATGGACGTGGGGCGGGACTTGAGCTCTCTGACTGGGTTT
>NC_060167.1:619488-627148 GCF_021292245.1 Micropterus dolomieu | reverse complement strand
ATGTGGGGCAGGACTTCAGCTCTGACTGGGTTTCTGATGGACCTAGGACAGGACTTGAGCTCTCTGACTGGGTTTCTGATGGACGTGGGGCGGGACTTGAGCTCTAACTGGGTTTCTGATGGACGTGGGGCGGGACTTGAGCTCTCTGACTGGGTTTCTGATGGATGTGGGGCGGGACTTGAGCTCTCTGACTGGGTTTCTGATGGACGTGGGGCGGGACTTGAGCTCTGACTGGGTTTCTGATGGACGTGGGGCGGGACTTGAGCTCTAACTGGGTTTCTGATGGAACGTTTGTTGTGCTTCTTTTCCCTGTTTGTGAACCAGCAGGATTTTGACTGAACTTCCATCCTAATATTTCTATAATGGTTGTGTTTCCTCCTCCCTAAGCCCCCTCCCAAGCCATCACCCCAACTGATACAGCACACCCCCCATCCGTACAGCGAACCCCCTACAATAATCTGTTGCAACCTCCAGCAAACACACCTGTCTTATGATTTTAGTTTTGTCATTTTTACTCTCCAAAGTATCCTGTTTGTTTGTTTGGGTTTTTTTTGGGTTTAATTTGATTTTTGTTTTTTACTCTTTGATTTCTTTTAACATGTCTTTTATTTAACCCTCTAACCCTTCTCCATCCAAAACTCCCTCTCCCTTACCCCTCTCCTTCCCTCCCTTCACCCTCCGTCCCTTCCCTCCACCTCCTGTCCCTCCCTCCCTACCCCCGTCCCTTCCCCTCCTCCAGTTTAGAGACCGCCAAATCCACCGCCCAGTCCTCCTCCATGCCGTCTCCCGTTGACCTGACCATGAGCTTCACCCAGCCCGCCCCCCCTGTCTCCGCCTCGTCCTCCTCCTCCTCCCCCCTGGCAGCGATGGGCGCCCCACTGTCCCATGCTCCCATGCTGGGCGCTCCCTACGCCCTCCCCCTCTCCAGCCTCCTGGGGATGAAATCCATCCCTTACCTGGCACTCTCCACCCCTCCTGGCTCAGCGGCGGCGGCCATAGGGGCTCCCATGTTGCCGGGTTCGATGCAGACGGCGGGCGTTCCGGTCCAGGCTCACGCAGCGGCAGCTCTGGCGTCCTACACGGCCAAGATCTCGTCCTCCGCCAACGGGATGAAGAAGCCGGAGAGACAGAAGTTTGCGCCGTACTAAAGACGGCGGCGGAATGAAAGGATGAGTTCGCATCACTGAGGTAGCTTCTGGGACTGAGGCTGGTTTTCAGATGGAAGGGCAGTTTTATTTTCTCTCTCCTTATCACTCTCTCTTTCTCACTCCTTCCTCTGCCGCCCCGTCTCTTATTCCTTTCTTCTTGATCACTCAAAAATTTCAAAGTGGGATAATTGGAACACGGATGATTTCAGACGTGAAGCAGCGAACAGGGTTTGTCCGAGCAGCGCTGCACGGTGCGAGTCTTGGTTCACCGTGGTCGGCCCTGCACCTGCTGTGGAAACATGTCGTCTCGGCACAGAACTTGTTGCTTTAGTTAAATCAGAGCCTACAGAAGTCAACTCAGAACCTGCTGCCAAACTCTGTTAACTGATCCCAGCCAAGAGCTCTGTGTGACGTCCAGACACCAAGCTGCAGAGGCTCATGGGTAATCAGAAATGCAGTGAAGGGGGGTTAAATGTTCACGCTGATGTCTGTCTGAGCTCCAGAACAAACAGAAGTTAAAGAGTAATTCTCTCCATCTTGCTTTCTTGACCTTTTCTGTCTTTGAGCTCTTAAATGAGACGGGACTAAAATATCCAGCGTCCGATCACATGTTCTCATAATGCTGACGGTCAGCGCTGATTATTAGGCCGCATGCGGGATATTTATTACTTTTCATTTCTCACTGGTGATAAAAAATGTGCGCAAGCAGAGAATCCTGTCCGACAGCTTCTTAAAGATGATGGATCACTAAACCGGCGTGATGCTTTGTTTTGGTGTTTAGCGTCGCTCGTGCATGAAAGCTGCACTGGGTTAATAAGCCGCTCAGGGTCGCGGACTCCTCTCTGCTTCCCCAGTGGAGATAAGTTGTCTTCAACACAGCCATAACTCAGAACGTGGGCTCACGGGGGCCACAGAGCGCATCAGCTGACGTCTGCTGGGGAGTTAACTTTCCATCCTGCGCAGACAAACCCACGTTCATGTCTCTGAGTGCAGCCTGCAGAAACAGCGAGCTCGCGGTGAAATGGACCGTGACGTGTGCACCCAGAGACATGAAGACAGCATCAAGCTCTCCAGCAGGTCTGAGCGTTTCAGGCTTTCACGTCGTCGTCGTCGTCTTCCAATAATCCCACTTCGCGTCTCAGTAAAAGACGCTTTTGTTGGACTTGTGTTGGTGACTCTGCAGCTCTGCCCTCGTCGGAGCGACTCTTTGGAGCTCCTGTGTGATGAAACTGATATTAAAGGTCGTTTGGGCCACAAAGCCTGTAAAAGCCATAGAGACTATTCAGCTTTTCCCTCCTCGTCTGGTTCCTGCTCTCTTTTGTCCTTATTCTCTTGTATACTCTCGTATTTATTGACTAATATTCCCTCAGAGTTTCTATCACTGGTCACTAACACTGAGCCGAACGACTCGGCTTTTGTATACAAAGATGTCGACTTGTATTTGACTACTTCCTTTCTGCTTCCTGTCTGGGTTTTTCTTTACTCGTGGTATTTGTTGTATAGAGTTTTTAAACACACATACTAGATTTAAAGACGTCTGTACTTGTTTTTGTTCACAATTCTCGTTTGAAATGTGTTTAAATTATTTTTTAACTTATTAAAAAGGAGGATTACATTTATAGTTGTAGAAAAACCAACGTGGCTGCAGGTCATTACTGTAAAACTAGATCTGAGGCTTGTTTTTTTTAGTTGTGTGAACACAAAAAAAAATACTGATCACTGTAATGGTAATAACCCGATGTTTCTGTTAGAGTAGTGTTTTCACTCGTGAGCTCAAACTGGACGTTTTACCACACACACCTTCTAACTGTCGGCGCTGCTTCTCAGCTTTCAGCATCCACGGAACTACAAGTACAACCGCCGCTTCCTGCGACACATAACTCTTGTGTCCTGGTGTAAAGGAGCTTCAGGTGCTGCGGCGGCTGCAGTTTACAGAAACAATCAGAAATAAGTGCAGCGAGGAGCTTTGGTGAAGTTATTCAGTGCTGTTAATCACTGTCAGCTGTTGGCAGATACTTCAGGGACACGCTGTGATAAGATGCGGCTCAAATCTGGCTTTTCCTGGAGGTTTACCAGACGAATCCATCACTCACTCACTCACAGTGTCACAGATGAAATCAACATGTCGCGGTGTAAAAGTACAGCAATCCATCAGAAAGACCTGATCATAGATATAAACCTGGTAGAAAAGGGGCCTTCAGGTGCCGACATTAAACCAGCTACTAATTAGCCAAAACCAAAATATCAGTAAGCTCCCGCAGCAGCCTGCTGTGACTCACATTAACACTTTCATTCAGTCTGCTAATGACCACACGTTCACGAGCAGTGGCAGGCTGCAGACACACGGAGCCCTGTAAATGTTATGCATTGATATTATTAGCAGTCTGCTGGTGACGTTAGTTCCTGTTTAGTTTTCATTGATTTGTAGTAAAGCACCAAACAAACCTCTGGACATTTTTATAAAAATATCTGTTTCTTTCACAGAACAAAATAATGAGATAAATACTGGTACCAAAATCAATAATGGTAACAGCACACCTGCAGCTAACGATTCGTGTCATAGATGTTATTAAGTCGATTATTTTACCGTCACACAGGAGCAAAGAAACCAGAAAATATCCCGATTTAAGAAGCTGGAATCAGAGAATTCTCCGTAATAAAATGACTCAAACCGATGAATCGATTATCAAAATAGTTTCCAATTAATTTAACGGTTGCAGCTGTAATGCAGGGCTGCTACACTTCAGAAGTGTTGATCCCAGCTGATGGAGAAGCGGATCAGGACCGCGGTTCTTGAGCTTGCTGTGGTTCTGTGTGCGTGTGAAGGCAGAAAGCAGCGCTGGTTTTCCTTCTGTTTCTCCAGCTGACCTGACGCTCAGCTCGGTTTACGGTCCTGCAGGGGGGGCGGAGACTAATGCTGCATGTTTGCTTGGCCTCACTAACACACACACACAGATACATGTAAATACACACATAAAGATGATTAAAGTGGTGGAACACACACACACACACAGGCCCGGTCGCTGCACTGACTCCTCCTCACTAAGCCGTGAACTCAAAGCAATACTGAACAGAGCCGGATGAGTAGCATCACACAGGCAGGCAAATATACGTGTGTGTACTTTTCAGCTGTACATGAATATTTAAGTCGATGCATTCGAGTTCTCTGTTCCTTTAGTTTGGTTTCAAAAGTGCTGATGATAACAACGTGGTATATTAAACCAGCTCACTTATTTTTATAAAGTCAGATAACCTTGTTGATGAACTGAATTTAACTGTTGGATCGCGTCACCCGTCCGTCTTTCATTTCATGTCTTCCCGCTCACTGTCCTCGCGTCTCTCGACCATTTGCATGAGTCCGACTTGAAATGACGTCTATGCAAAAACGTGTGTGTGTGTGGTTCAGCTCAGTGGTCTGTGTGTGGGTTCACCTGGAGGCTGAAGTGCAGCTGAAAGCAAAGGGCTACGGTGGACGCAACACATCCGCCCTGATGATCGACTCACCGTTAGTTTACAAATGGAGAGAACCGGTTCTGAAGAAGAAGCTGCAGGTCAGAAGCAGGGCAGAACTCGGGAATATAAAACGAACAATGTTTTCTTACCAAAATGCTAACATAGATCTGAAGCGGCTGAATAAGCTGATAATAATAATTTTAATACGTTTAATTAGGAGATTCTACCGAGGACGCGTCTCACGCTCCTCACGTCCATCTTTGGTCGGGTTCAGACTCAAACAGCAAAGATTATTTTGGTCTAACTTGCACCTCCTCCTTACAGAGACTTTGTTGCGCGTTATACCAGGTCACCTGACTTCTTCTGCCTCTAGAGGCCTGACAGAAAAACCTAAATCTGGGTCGTAAGAAGCTGCCCGGCCGTTTCTCTGCTGAGGACGGGCTGGCTCTGCAGGTTTGTGGACTTGTTCAGTAAAGAAACGCAGCAGAAGCCCTGAGACGGATTGAATCAGGAGGCTATCCTGACTTTTAGACCGATTCTGTTGTCCCACCACAGCTACATCATCTAAATCGTCTACGATGGTTTTCTTCCTTTTCAAGTTTCATTGTTGACTTTGGAAAAAGCAAGAAGGAGAAGAATAGTCCACCTACTGGTCACATGGGCTGCCGTAACACACAGGAGCCTCAGAAGGCAGCACTCTCGGGTGAAGGCGACAGAAAGCAATCTGCAAATGTGCAAAAAATGTTTTGTGTGTAGAAGTCAGTCTGTATTTTTGTGGATAAGATTTTACACATCACAAATGTAAAAATATATGTTTGTAGATAGTGAAATATTTGAGCATTAACATTTGTGGATTGTTTTCTGTGGGTATTAAAGTCCAATAAAATCTTCCATAGCAGTCCTGCTAGACGCCTTCTGAGACGGCAGTTTGAGTCGTTTTGAACGCGTGATGATAACTGAACCACCTCCACGGCAGCCGAGCGAACGCCACCTGCTGACGGGGAGGCCTACGAGACGCAAGTCAGTGCGGCAGAAAAGCACGGGCGTTTCATTTTATTTGTTGTTAAATGTTTTAATATCGTCGACTGTAAATTCATTTTTAACATAAAAACACCTTCACTGAAGAGACGACTGTAAACACATTTAATCTGCGTGGATACGAATGACGAGTTCGGCTGCGTTCCGTTTGCTTTGGAAGTCAGAGGTCGGAGCTGGGAATGACCGCGCTCCACTACAACAACAGATGACCTCCAACTTTCTGACTTAAGACGCAGTTCCAGTTGAAATTTCGAACGCCAAATTTGCGACTCCCCAAGTTAAACGGAACGCAGCATTAGCGTCCCGTGGCTGGAGAAATATAAAATATTACCAGTGGAAGTTCTGGATATTCATCAGTTATTGTTCCTAAAACTAGAATAAACAGAGAAGCTGTAGTTTATTGACTGAATGAAGAGGACTCAGTCTGGGTGAAGCTGAACTAATCACGCTCGCTGTTGTGGAAACATGAATTCAACCTCTGGTCTGATTTTTAATGAACACATTTCAGAACGGCGTGCAGAGTTTACTGATTAACGGCCGCTTCTCCTGCGCTCTCTGTGAGTCTGAAGTCCTGAACGCTGTGCAGGTGTGTCTGTTGGTCAGGAAACGCTCGTCAGGGCTCATGTGTTGCAGGAATCAGACCCTCAGGACAGAAAGACTTTACCAAACAGGAGGAGTTCACTGTGTAACGCCGCTCTCGTTCCAGTTTGTACTACAGATGAACACACACACTCACTCCGAACCACCTGCAGAAAAAACGAGTCCGGTTCTGAATAACGTATTGCACTTGAACATGAAAAATCCATTATGACCAGATATTCTGCATATGAAGTGCTACCATCTCTGTGTTTTAATTTGTCCGTCCCTGTGACGGTGGGAGGTTTGCTCTCTGTATATCAGCCTGATGTGTTTGTGACTCTCTGTTTTCTTTCCATTCATGTCATGTCCTAATAAATAAAAACCTCACTGAAAACACCGCAGGCCGAGCCGTCTCTCATCTCTGTGGGTCGTTTCAGAGCAGATTTTTATGTTCCTGCATGCTGCAGATCCCAAACATTTCACTTAAATTACAGTGTGAACACCTGAGGAGGGTTCTGTGGTTACTGAGCTGTCTGAGCATCACTGGGACCAACAGAGACAGGCTGCTGTTTGGGATCAAATCATCACTTCTACAGGACAAACTCCGGCGTGAAGGACGACAGAGCTTCTTCTGCAGCAGTCTGTTCACATAAGTTGCTAATTAAGATCTCCTGCACAGCTCCAGGATCAGCTGCCATGACAACTGAAAGTGTTTGTGTTTTTGTCACACTGACCTGTTTAACTAAGTTCATCTAATAATATGTCCTCGTGCATGAGATATGGTGTAGAAATATATGTAATAAATGATATTATTATCTGTATATGTGACATAACACGTTGTCTGGGTCGCTATTCAACACACGCAGGCTTATTATTGCATACCATGCCGATTATTCCAAATTATATAACATATATTTTATCAAATATACACTGCTGGTCCAAAGGTTTTAGCACGCCTCCACGTTTGTAGCTCTTCTGTAAATCTTAAGCTCAAGATCAGTGAAAAACCTTTAATGGTACCAAACTTAAAAACAGCATTTACATTCTCAGATCTAAAAAGAACAATTAATGGAGTTGTGTAAACTGAGGTTCAGGAACAGGACCAGGCCTCTCTCACTTATTCTACCACCTGCGCTTCATTCAATTCCTCCAATCAGCCACCCGTACTTCACTCATTCCATCGTCCCTCCATCTCGACTCCTTCGTCCCTCCATCTCGACTCCTTCGTCCCTCCATCTCGACCTCTTCGTCCCTCCATCTCGACTCCATCGTCCCTCCATCTCGACTCCTTTTCATCCCTCCATCCTCGACCCCTTCGTCCCTCCATCTCGACTCCATCGTCCCTCCATCCTCGACCCCTTCGTCCCTCCATCTCGACTCCATCGTCCCTCCATCTCGACCCCTTTTCATCCCTCCATCCTCGACCCCTTCGTCCCTCCATC
>NC_060167.1:598257-619388 GCF_021292245.1 Micropterus dolomieu | reverse complement strand
CCCCTTTTCATCCCTCCATCTCGACCCCTTCATCCCTCCATCTCGACCCCTTCGTCCCTCCATCTCGACTCCTTCGTCCCTCCATCCTCGACCCCTTCATCCCTCCATCTCGACCCCTTTTCATCCCTCCATCTCGACCCCTTCATCCCTCCATCTCGACCCCTTTTCATTCCTCCATCTCGACTCCTTCGTCCCTCCATCCTCGACCCCTTCGTCCCTCCATCTCGACCCCTTCGTCCCTCCATCTCGACCCCTTTTCATTCCTCCATCTCGACCCCTTTGTCCCTCCATCCTCGACCCCTTCGTCCCTCCATCTCGACCCCTTCGTCCCTCCATCTCGACCCCTTTTCATTCCTCCATCCTCGACCCCTTCGTCCCTCCATCTCGACTCCTTCATCCCTCCATATCGACCCCTTTATCCCTCCATCTCGACCCCTTTATCCCTCCATCTCGACCCCTTCGTCCCTCCATCTCGACCCCTTCGTCCCCTTCGTATTTCACTGTGGGATCGACTGATGACCAGCTGCTCCGTCTGCCTTCATTAAGATTATATCTAATATATACAATAGATTCCAAATAAAGCTTATGAGGGTGGATTTACAGGCTGTTCCGAGGTGTGTTTGGTTTCCTTCTGCTGCTGCAGAATAACTTGAAGTTGGAAACTCAACACTGATCCTACATTATGCTGCTCACTCGTCTGGTGAGGGCGGGCTGTGTCAAACAAAGAGCTGTGTTCCCACTGGCACGAGGACATGTTGTTAGATGGACTTGGATTAGATGGAGTCAAACCGCTGTGACACTGTGAAGCTGTCGACGCGAGCTCTTTCTGCTGGATCGTGTGGATCAACCCAGACCGACATTCCTAAAGGACCCGCAGAGACCGTGAGGCTGTGAGGCAGAGACACTCGGCAACATCAACTAGTGGAATAAAGAATATAAAAGTTTGTCGACGGGGCTGTGGGACCAAACACTGCAGACAAAACCAAACTGTGAAAATACTGCGGTATTTTGATGCGGAGAGAAACAGGTGACAGAAAGTTCCGCTGCTCATGTTCTCCAGATTTACTAGATGTCGCACTTTATTTCAGTCCCACAATGCAACGCTGTCACAATCGTACTCAGCGGTGGACAAAGTACACAAATCTTGTACACATTGCTAAATGTTACTACACAGAAAGTAGAAAACTTGAGTCAAACATACCTGCTTTTAAAAATACTCAAGTACCAAAAGTAAAAAGTACCTGGTAGTCAGGGGTTACTGACTTGACTAACAGAATTTAAAAGCAGGCAAACTTTATGTAAGGATGATAACAATGCTGTAATCCTGATATAAGTTAAAAGATACTTAAAAATGTCCACAAAAAGCAGAAGTTAAAACTGCTAAGTTAAAATGCTTTAATTCATTGCACTGTTTGTAGATATTATCTCTTTCCATCCATGATAAGATACATCATATCAGGAAAGAGAGATGTCTAAATCTGTCATGGATTTATATTCAAATGGATGTATCCACACATCAAACTACATATAAATATTGACAGGGTCTGGTGAGTTTGTCTTCAAGCCTGATTAACAGTTGCCAGAAGTCGGCTAGGTAAGGTAATCCAGTGATTTACACACAGCTCAGTAATCCAAAAAGAATGTGATACAAAAATTTACTTTCATGCTGCGAAAACACTCTTCTCTGTGTGTCTTGACAAAAATAAGTCCAGTCTCTCTAAAAATTGACCTGAAACACAACCTGCTCGACCCTGAGCCGCTACGTAAAACGTCCCTGTTACATCTTACCCCGCGCTCCCCTATGTGTGAGCCAGTAAGTATTCAGATCCTTCACTAAAGTAAACGTATGTACTGTAAGTATAATTTGGAAAATGTACTTAAAGTATTAAAAAATAAAAGTTCTGTGACTGTTATACTATTATACATCAGATTAGTCCTCATGCATTAATGTAAAGCAGGATGTTACTGTTCATTCTATCAGAGTGCAGCTGGTGATTATTTTCATTCTGGATCAGTCTGGAGTGAGGAGCTGATTATTTCCTCCGTTAATCGATTCACTGTAAAAGTTCTGGAAACAGTGACTTCCTCATAGCCCAAATTGACACCTCCACGACTAACCCGACTCTCCGTTGTGACAGTCCAAACATAATTTACCAATATTCAGATTATTAAAATAAATAAAAGGAAAAGCACAAAATGTTTTTACATGAAAAATGTCTGGAACCATCAGAGTTGTTGCCAGTTAGTCTGATAATAATCCAGCGCTTCTGCCCTCAGGCTGCAGACACAAACAGAGAAGAGAGCGTTGACTTCATGTGTCTGTGCTGAAGGTTGTTCTTTTAGGTCCAGATTTCCTCCATCGAGGACATTAATGAATGAATACGAATCTGTACAAACTGTTTAATTTATATTCAATTCAAATCAGCTTTATTGGCATGAATGTCAAACAACAATATTACCAAAGCTTTATATATACAATTCATTTCATACAGTTAATTTAATAAAGTTAATAATACAGTAAAATATAAAATTAATATAATAAAAAAAGTTTAAATTAAAACATACAATAGTAAGCGTGTGTGTTGTGAATTTATTTCATATGGTTCATAAAATAAATAAAACATTAAAGTGTGTGTGTGTTTTAAAAAATAAAATATATATATATTAAAAATAAATCAGTGAACGTGTGTGTGTACACGTGCCAGAGGTCAGTAGTATGTAGAAGTGATTTTATGTTTAGGATCAATAAGGAAACATATTAATAGAAAAACAATCAGTATCAAATGTGAAATTTT
This sequence comes from Micropterus dolomieu, assembly GCF_021292245.1. Classification (NCBI taxonomy): domain Eukaryota; kingdom Metazoa; phylum Chordata; class Actinopteri; order Centrarchiformes; family Centrarchidae; genus Micropterus; species Micropterus dolomieu. The sequence goes on along the minus strand of NC_060167.1, from coordinate 616,593 downwards.
AAAAATAAACAAACAAATAAATAAACCCATGAAATATTTCTGGTTCATGCTTTTTCAGAAGAACAAACAATGAAAATAATAATAATGTGAACATTTTACAGTAGAACTACTTAATATATATTTGATCAGTCCAGTCTGAGTTTCCACTACTCGTCCTCAGAGACGGATTTGGCTGCAGTGATTTGGCATTCTGGGATTTCTCCCAGTAAACAGTTTCTGTGCGTCTGATAGAAATCTGATTTATAACTAAACTTCATGTTTTATAAACTCTTTATGTGTTTTGTGAATAAAAATCTGAATTTGTAAAGTAACTGAAGATGTTAGGATAAAAGTAAAAAAAGTACATCATCTCCCTCTGAGTTAGTAGTAGAAAATACTCACATGAAGTACAAGTATCTCCAGTTTGTACTTAAGTACAGTACCGTCCACCGCTGCTCGTACTAATGAGTAAATGAAGAGCAGCTGTGCAGCTTTAAAGAAGCCATCAGGGAGAGACGCACGCCGAAGAAGACAGATCCAGAGGACACAGCAGACTTCACATTTACACAAGTTATATCAATGTAGACTAGAGACGCAGAGGACAGGTAGAGACACAGAGGACAGGTAGAGACTCAGAGGACAGGTAGAGACACAGAGGACAGGTAGAGACACAGAGGACAGGGAGAGACTCTGAGGACAGGTAGAGACACAGAGGACAGGTAGAGACACAGAGGACAGGGAGAGACTCTGAGGACAGGTAGAGACACAGAGGACAGGTAGAGACACAGAGGACAGGTAGAGACTCTGAGGACAGGTAGAGACTAAGAGGACAGGGAGAGACAGTGAGGGCAGGTAGAGACTCAGAGGACAGGTAGAAACACAGAGGACAGGTAGAGACTCAGAGGACAGGTAGAGACTCTGAGGACAGGTAGAGACACAGAGGACAGGTAGAGACTCAGAGGACAGGTAGAGACTCTGAGGACAGGGAGAGACTCAGAGGACAGGGAGAGACACAGAGGACAGGTAGAGACACAGAGGACAGGTAGAGACTCAGAGGACAGGGAGAGACTCTGAGGACAGGTAGAGACACAGAGGACAGGTAGAGACTCTGAGGACAGGTAGAGACACAGAGGACAGGTAGAGACTCAGAGGACAGGGAGAGACTCAGAGGACAGGGAGAGACACAGAGGACAGGTAGAGACACAGAGGACAGGTAGAGACTCTGAGGACAGGTAGAGACACAGAGGACAGGGAGAGACTCTGAGGACAGGTAGAGACTAAGAGGACAGGTAGAGACACAGAGGACAGGTAGAGACTCTGAGGACAGGTAGAGACTCAGAGGACAGGTAGAGACACAGAGGACAGGTAGAGACTCTGAGGACAGGTAGAGACTCAGAGGACAGGTAGAGACTCAGAGGACAGGGAGAGACTCAGAGGACAAGTAGAGACACAGAGGACAGGGAGAGACTCTGAGGACAGGTAGAAACACAGAGGACAGGTAGAGACTCAGAGGACAGGTGGAGACTCAGAGGACAGGGAGAGACTCAGAGGACAAGTAGAGACAGAGAGGACAGGTAGAGACTCAGAGGACAGGGAGAGACTCTGAGGACAGGTAGAGACACAGAGGACAGGTAGAGACACAGAGGACAGGGAGAGACTCTGAGGACAGGTAGAGACTCAGAGGACAGGGAGAGACTCTGAGGACAGGTAGAGACTCTGAGGACAGGTAGAGACACAGAGGACAGGGAGAGACACAGAGGACAGGGAGAGACACAGAGGACAGGGAGAGACACAGAGGACAGGGAGAGACTCTGAGGACAGGGAGAGACTCTGAGGACAGGTAGAGACACAGAGGACAGGGAGAGACTCTGAGGACAGGTAGAGACTCTGAGGACTGGTAGAAACACAGAGGACAGGTAGAGACTCTGTGGACAGGTAGAGACTCTGAGGACAGGTAGAGACTCAGAGGACAGGTAGAGACTCAGAGGACAGGGAGAGACTCAGAGGACAGGTAGAGACGCAGAGGACAGGTAGAGACTCAGAGGACAGGGAGAGACTCAGAGGACAGGTAGAGACTCAGAGGACAGGTAGAGACTCAGAGGACAGGTAGAGACACAGAGGACAGGTAGAGACTCAGAGGACAGGTAGAGACTCTGAGGACAGGAAAATGTTTCCGCCTTCTTCAATAAACGTACAGGCGGGGCTGGACTGCACATGCCCGGTGGGCCGACGCAGCTTTCGGGCTGGTGGAACTTAAATTATTTATTTATATAACTGTTTTAAATGGACCAATGATCTGCCCGTAGTCACGCCCCTAATCTCAGCCCGTAATGGAAGTGATGAGGCTTGTTGGTGCTGCTCACAGGAGCTCACAGCGTCCACAGACGTCCTGCAGACTGTCTCCAGCAGAAACCACAGCATCGGCGCCGACGTGATAATCGGGACGTGTTGTTCGGGAAGGACAGCGGCGGGCTACGTTTCATTTCTAAAATCGCAGTAATGATTGAGATGCGAGCCAGCGGCCAATCAACGGTCAGCTCTCAGGAGGTGAAACCAGAGCCAGCAGAGCGGCGGGATGGACAGGAAGCGGATATCAGGTGTACGAGAGACAGAAGCAGGACGCTCTCAGTGATCGGAGCACTTCGGGAAATGCTGGATCTGATGAGTCCCTGCTGTCCCTCACCTGCCCGCCAGGTGTCCTCAGTGATCAGTCCACGCACCTGTTTTCTACCGTTGCCTCGAGTCTACGCTGTGGTGAGCAGAACTGTGGCGGCGGTGGACCAGTGAGGAAGACACACACCTGGGTTTGATTCCCATGTGACACATCCACCTCGTTGCTCCAGAGGCCTCTGACATAAATAGCAAGTAAATGTTTCTACGGCCCCCCGTGTTTCTTCTTCGTTGGTGTAGACGATGGCGACTGAAAGAGAGCGGATCACGATGTTGAACAGCAGTTAACTTTCAGTGAAATTACTAAAACGCAGAAACGAGAGAAGACGTCTGAGGAGGCGGGACGTGAAGCTGGACATGTCGCCAAGTGTAGGTCCATTTTTGCGGATGGGCGCCTCAGGCTGCAGCGTAGATCTGACGCAGAAGCACAAAGCGGCCTTCAGTCCTCAGCCCTCTGCGTCGTCTGACCTCCTCCGGCCTGGTTTCTTATCTGACCGCCGTCCCGCTGAAGCGCTTTCAGACACGCCGCCCCTCTTTAAATGTCACTTTTACGTAATAATAAACTCACCGTGGCGATCTTACAGCTGGTCACATCTACAGAACACTTTCAACGCAGCGGAGAACCTAAAAGGCTGCGGCAGCAACGTGTTAAAGACAGATTAAACGGTGACAAAGTCCTCACGGAGTCTCCTGCTGTCAGAAGTCTTTCTCCTCCCTGGAGTTCACATTCAGACCAGCTGTCTCCTGATGTTTTAAACTTTGAACCAACTGCAGCCATTAATGAATGAATCCTGGTTCAGGAGCCAGAGGACTTTTAAAGTCTGTCTGAGGTTTACTGTGTAAAACGGGCAGCAGAGTTTTCTCTCTAATAAATGAGGACATTGATGAGAATATTGATCAGGGCGTCCCTCACGCTTACTAATGTCAATAAATCCATCAGCCTGAGAGCAAATCTCTCTTTTCCACTAAATAAAGATGAAAAAGTCACCAAAGGCATCACTTCTGTCTGAATTCTTCACCTTCAGTTTTTCCTGTTCAGTCGGCCGATCAGCAGATCCAGAGCAGCATTTACAGTCAGAGAGATGCGGCCGGACTGCAGGGGAATAAGAGTTAAAGCCATCAGTGTCGCAGCAGCTGAGTTCAGGCTGCTTCTCACTTTCAGCTGGAGAGTGCAGAACAAACAAAGGTCAGACTGAACAAGCAAAATTCAAAATCCAACGACACCAAGAATCCGAACCAGAGTTCAGATCAGAAACGATACAACATCCCTCTAATCCGAACTCCAAATGCTTCTGATCATGTGCAGCAAAATGTGGAATTAACCATGCGGGCCAACCAGAACCAGGGAGGGACATTAATAAACGTCTGTAGTCCAGAGACAGATGTTACAATTATTCAAAGTTCATTATAAACACGCAGAGCAACAGAAAACACCAGCATGGACTCAACAAGACAACACCGTTGCACAGATATAAAGATATAAAGTACAAACAGGTGGTTCTGACAACAGTCTCCAGGTCACAGAATAATTCAGCGTGTGAGGCTGATGTCAGTGTTTTCAGCTCCGACACGTCTCCCATTCATAGTTCTGCAGTTTAACTCAAAATGAGGCAGTTTTACCTTCAGGTCACCTCCTCACCAAAAGCTTCGCTGAGAATGAAACTGAGAATATAGAGGACAGATATTTAGGATTCGAGCTGCATTCGACCGATCTAAAGAGATCAGGTCTTTCTACAGAACACAGAACCAGAAATCCTGCTCGAGTCTCCAGCAGCAGATCTGTTAGCGAAAACAAACGAAATAAGTTTCCAGTGAACGTTCTGCAGAATCGTTAACAGAAGTTTCCTTTTTCAGTTGATGATTAAAAACCTCACGCACCCAGCGGCCCCGACCTATTCATGTGACACCCCTCCATAAAGCTAACCGTGTCTATCTAATCCGCGCACATGTCGAACACCGGCAGGCGTGATCACACGCGACCTGTGTGATCACGCCTGCAGCCACGGCCCTCCAGAAACCTCTCGTCCTCAACACACCAGCTGTGCAGCTCGTTTCGCCGGACGACCCAAACTCACAGAATCACCAGTCGGAGAACAACAAACGCACATTTATACATTTACGGACTGCGTCACATCGTGCTGTGAACTCGCTCTGATAGCACGCCGCCATCATGAAAACCTGCCCGCTGCCCTCTGGGCGACATAACGGCGTCCCATCTTGTGGCTGACTCAGCACTGACACTGGAAAACAAGATATTTAAAATAAGTTCAGCTTTGTTTGATTTCCCGCTTGTCTTTCTGACTGAAGCGGCAAAACAACTTTTACCGTGGCGGCGGTAACGCATCTTTCAGCCGGTTTGCCGACACACTAAAGAAGAAGAAAGATAGAACTCTTCTTCTTTGTCGTCGTGATGGGCGGCTGTTGTCTCGCTCGCTAACCAGCTGATGTTATGGACAGAGTTTTTTACGCAGAGGTAAACCTGACCGGCCGCTCAGAGAGAAGCAGCGTCAGACGGTGAACAGGTGTTTCAGGTTTCCGCAGCTCTAACACTTGAGTTCAGTGACTGTATTGCTGGCTAGTTAGATGTTATTAGGTGATATTATCTTGTTATTAGAGATGTGCGGCTGACTCTGCGGCTCGTTTCCCTCCTGTGAAGCGCTCAGTTTCAACACATCCTGCCTGAGCTTGTATCACATGATCATCTCAGGGCGTTTTACAGCTGATCTCAGCACATCAGTGGGATAAAAAGAGAGAACAATTGAGAAATATGGAGATAAAGATTAGAAAGATATGAGAGAGTATGAGGACATTTCCTCCTGATGACATATACCAAGTAGCCTGTAGCTGCATCTAAAAGAATTTAATATCGTGGAAAAGTTTGATTTCTTCTATAATTTCATTCCAAAATATCATCTTATAAATGTTTCAAGCCTTTTTTCATTTTAATCCTGATGATTAGGGCTCACAGCTCAGAGAATCAAAACTCTAGTATCCAAAAATGTATTAGAATTTCAGAATAAATTATTTATTGTAGAGAAATGTCGACCTGAGAAGAGCTCTTATCAGCTAATTAACTCAAAACACCTGCAAAAGTTTCTTAAGCCTTTAATCTCTCAGTCTGGTTCTGGTGCTCACAATTAACTTTTCCACCACATTCAAATTTGTTTTTAGATTTCAGATTCTCCTGTACTGATGGAACAAAAGAAATAATAGGCTAGTTTAATGAATCACATGTCTGAATCTCATAAATATCCTCCGTCAGGTTAGGCTCTTTGACTTCTAATGCACACATGAGACTAAAATGATGAGTATCGGCGAGTTACGGTGGCGTGTCGGCCTCAGTCTAGTTTTACACGCCACCAGATGCACCTGTGTTTACTTCATAACGCTTCATCCACTCATCACTACTCGCCGGCTGATGTCAGCTGATCAGACTGTGTTTGAGGGACTATTTTGTCCCACGGATGAGTCAGAGGAGGAAGAGGAAGGACGGGCATCGCAGCCGCTGGATTAACCCCCCCCCCCCTCCGGTCGCTGTGACCCTTTATGGTTGATGGTTTGTAAGTTAGATGTTATTCAGACTCTGGACAGACCCGTCAGCCAACCAGCAGCTTCACTATCAGAAACTCTGACGTTAGAAGCTCACATTTACAGCTAGCTGGCATGCACATATTTTACCTCCGACTTTCTGCTAATCAAGTTCCAGCAGCCTGAGAAATAAATTATAGGAAAGCTGATAACATAAAGAAGGTTTATTTCTTCAACACAGGTCTATAATCCTCCTGCTGTAGTTTATTTTATCTGTAATTTGGACATATTAAAGTAAATTTCACGCCATGGGGGGGGGCGTCTTACCCTACTTTATATTAGTTTACCCTGAGCATGGCCTTCTTAAAGATACAAAAAACCCTACAAAATATTATTTTGTGTGACAGCAAATAGACATCGAGCTGAGGGGGCGTCTTACCCCACTAAATAGTGAACTTGGCCAAATCATCTTTATAAACGGTATCATAAATGTTGAGTTACAGGTGCACTGAAAGGGCCGGAGGAGACGTTCAGGTGCATTAACATCTGCAGGATCTTATACTGCCTTTCAAATTCAGATTTTAAACCAGGCGAGGATGAAAGTCTCATCTTTTCCTTGACAGAAACAGGTTTCCTTACAGTGGATTCATTTTCCTGAGCTTCTGGCCAATCACAGGAGAGAAGACACATGCACACAGGCCTCGTGGTGCAGGAGATCTACCTGGTCCAGTTCTAGAAGTTTTTTCCTGGGGACATGGGAAGTTTGAAGCAGTAAGGTTTCCTGCATGGCTTTTTGTTCCTTTTACTTTTGCAGATGAGGATTTTAACGGTTCATTGGTGGCCTGTAAAGTGTGCGAACAGTTTAATCTGCAGGCAAAAAGGCTGAAAATGTCTCTTCAGTGTAGGACAACACAAATAAAAAGATATTTTACTGGAAGCATAACAGGGTAGTGGAAACAAGTAAGTAAATTTACTTTCTGCTGTTACATGTTTAACCAAAAGGCAGCAGAGAGAATCATTTGCAAATCAATGAAGAGAGGCTGAGCGCTGCCTTCAGCTACAGCTGTCGTCCACAGGGGGACCAACAAGAAAGCTTTCTGTGAGAACGCCGAAGGACACGGGAGCTCCACGTTTACATGACTCCCATCATCTCCTGGAGACCCTGACCCTCAACCACTGGCCCCAAAAATCTGCCTCCTCCTAATTAGATCAGCAGTCGTCAATCAACTGGTCTGAAATGTGTCCTTGAAGGTAACACAAGTCAGACCCCCCCCCCCCTACACAGGGTCAGGTGGGCCTGACCGACGGTGCTTTGTTCATCCATCCGGCCCTCCTGCCTGTAAATCCAATCTAATCAACGCAGAGGGGCCACGCACACACCGACACACCAGAACACCAGAGTCCCAGAGGGGCCGATGCTCCAGAGGTCTGACAAGGCAATCACAAGACCTGATCCATCATGAGTGGAGGAGGAGGAGGAGGAGGAGGAGGAGGAGGCTGCAATAAAAAGAAGTGATGGGAATAAGCACAGGAGAGGAGGGCGGTGATGGGCTGACAGATGCAGCAGCAGGAAATGACAGCACAGTAGAAAAGACAAGGTTGCAACTGAATCGTACTTCTGCGTCCAATCCATAGAATAGCCTGACGTCCCAGGAAATGTTACTGTGGACCGCAAGAAGTGTGATTGGTCGGCTGGATGGCGTTTCCTCCAGGTCCTCAGGAAGTGCTCAGCGCTTTGAAGTTAATTTAACTAGCGGCTAATCCAGCAGCTGCAACACGGGGATCAGTATTTTTGAGCGTTACAGCCGCAGCGACATGACTTGTTTCACTGATAACATTTGGAAAGTCGAGCCGTTTCTTCGTCTCCTCTCTCCTCCTGCAGTTTCCACAGGACGAAATGAGGGAAACATGGACGCACTTAAGAGACCGGAGACGCATGTGTCAGCTTTCCATCCAGAAGCAGATCAGATTCTAACCACATTTTCAGAAAGACAGCATAAGAAAATGGAAATTAACCCACGTTTCCATCCACAGCTGGTATTTATATAACAAATCTGAGTCCTGATCACCTGCCAACACAACTGACCGGCGTTACCTTCTCCTCCTACCTTGATTAAACATCTGTCCGACATTCTGAAAGAACCACACCCTCAATCTGACCCCCTAATTCTTCCCTGAAAACCCAAACCCTGCTTGGCTGTACAGGCCTGAGGCCCTCAGGGGTCCTTCCTGCTGCCGCCAGGAGTCCAGGCAGCTGCTCAGACTGAGGGGTCCACGGGGGAACGAGAAGGATTGAGAGAGGACAAAGACAAAGGAAGGGGGTAGGCTGCATGGAGGAGGGACAGACTAGTCATCTGAGTGAAACTTGTAGGGGCGGTTTCCCGGACAGAGTCTAAAATAAATGAGGACTAGGCTAATCCTGCTGAAATTAATACGAGACATTGCTTTATTTGAGATTAAGTAGTACCCGACTAGGGAGTTGCAGACTAAGGTTAATAAGGACTAACTAGCTACTCTCTGTGAAGCCCGATTGGAGTTATGTTGTGCACCTGAGGTTGCTCCAGAAACCAGGGCTGGACCCTGAAGAAACATTAACATTGTGTCACCCAAACAAACAATGGACAAAGGTAAAAGACAACGTTCACAGAATTTCAGTGACTTTGAAAGGACCCTTTTGAAGCAAATTGTGTCAAACCACCCAATTATTGAGAACAAACAGCGTGATTCAGCAACAGAAAACAAGAAAAAGAATGCTTGGACTTCAATTTGCAATGAATTTAACTTGAATGAAAAAGTTAGCAAAGGGACACTTCAACAACTTCAGGTAAGCTACTGTATTATTGTTGGTCTACTTTTACATGTCAGTCACTTTGAAATGTTGCTTCATTGTGATCTAGACTAGTTCTAATCAGACTTCTGGAAATCAGACTTTGTAATTCAGGACTAGGGAAAGTCTGGGACTATTTTAAACCATGTCTGAGAAATCCAATTCCAGTTAGTCCGGCTTAACTCTCCATTTTAGTCTGGGACTAGGCTTAATCTCTGTCTGGGAAACTGCCCCGTAGAGACAAAAGTTTGAATTAAAAACAGGATTTTCATGGTTGTTCCTGAGGAGAGAGGAGGAGATAACACCAGCCAAGGCAGTTCAACAGAAAACATAAAGCCACACGAGAAATAAAGAAAGAGTTAAAATGAAAGTTCTGGTCTAAGATGTTAATCTGAAGCTTCCTGTTTGATTTAATAACAGAAAGATCTCCAGCCTCCTCGCAGCTCTTCCAGCTTGTTTGGTGAAACCCCTTCAGATGGTTCAGAGCTCAGCAGCACGTCTGGTTTCTGATCAGCCCAAAAGGACTCGTGTCCTTCTGTTACTCAGTGACCTCCACTGGCTCCCCGGGGCCTCCAGAATCAGATCCAAGTCCCTGATGCTGCATCCAGAGCTACTACTGGGTCTGCACCATCTACCTAAACTCCATAATCCAAGCCTACGTTCCTTCTGGGCCACTACGCTCCTCCACCAAACGCCGCCTGGCTCTGCCATCCCTTCACACAAAGTGACCTCAGTCCCTGTTCTCGTCTGCGACCCCACGATGGTGGAACGAGCTGCCGCACGCCATCCGAGCAGGGGCGTCCCTGAGAACACTTTTTAAAATTGATTATAACAGATTTACAAAAATAGCAGACAGGCGCTCAATATAACTTTCATAGACGAGCTGTTTATCATGAAACTGTTTCGGAGCAGTAGCCTAAATGAGCCCATACAATGTGAGAGAAGAAGAAGAAGATAATGAATAAATAAAAGTAAAAAAATAAATATTATTGCTTCTCTCTGAAGATTTCATTGCACAATTTCAGTGTTCTGGTACATTTTTCAGAGTCATAAGTTTAAGGGTTTTGATCTATTCTGCAAATTCGCATAGGAATCCAGTAAAGTTGGGGAGAGTCTTTGCATTTTTGCACTTACGTATATGGAATTTCCCATGTAATGAATAAGTAATCAATAATAAATTAATGTAATCAATACGTTTACAGTTTCTTTGACATTACATTCATCATGTTCAAAATTGATACCTGTCAGAATTTAGCTTTAGGAGTAATTTTGCTTCTTTTACACAGTGTGTTACGTATATACTTATTGTTGCATTTAGCATTCATAATATCAATACCATTTATCATCAAAGGGGTTTCTAACCTCAGTGCTTGCCCATATGGAAGATGACATTTCATTAAATGTTTGTTATAGCAAAAGACTTGACACAAAGGAATCTTTCAGAACTAAACAATGCGCCGTTGACATCAAAGAGATCAGTCACAGGAATAATGTCTTTATCAACCCAATGTGGCTTCAATATATAACATCTTCATTACGTGTGTAACATCATTTCCAGGCAAGGAGGGACTGCTGGTAAAATGTAATATTATAATTACAAGTGAGAAGAAAATAAAGCCCCCCTAGTTTTTTTAAAGATATTATTTGGAGTTGGGGCTTTAAGGCATTCCTTAATCCATTTCACTTTAAATGTACTGTTTAAGTCAGTGAAGTTTAATAATTCGAAACCACCTTCCTTTCTGGACTGAGACGGTCTTTCTTCAGGTGATGGTGTCTGTTTTCCCAAACAACATTAGTAAGTATGTTATTGATTTCCCTGGATGTTGAGTCTGGGACAAACCGAAAGAGCAGGATAGACCAGCCTAGATATACCTTCCATAAACAGACAGGTCACGTTGAAGCCACATATTCAGAATCATTTTTAATCTGGGAAGAAAGTTAAGTTGTTGTCTGGTTAATTTGTCTTTAGTTACATCAATGCCTAAATATTTAACACTGGAATGCTACATATGCTATCATCACTATATCAAATAAACTTAAGATTTCACATTTTCCTATGTTAAGAAGTAATCCCCAAGCCTTTGAAAGTTCGTGAATTAATTGTAAAGTTGGTTGGATTTGATGTTTGACTTTGAGAAACAAAACTGGGTCATCTGCCAGTTGTGTAATTCGAATTTCCCTTTCAAATATAGATAAACCATTTATTCTGGGGCTATTCAAAATCTTTAATGAGAGTAACTCTGCATCAGTTAGAAATAAAAAGGGGGAAACAGGACTGATCTATTTACTGGAAATCTTTTAGAGGGATATAACATAACGCTGCTATTGATGTCCTTGTATAATAATTTTACCACGGATATAAAGTTTTCTCTAAATCCAAAGAATTCTAATGCCTTGTATATAAATGTACTGAACGCTTTATAAAAGTCGAGAAAAACAATAACCGCTTGTGATTCCACATATTCTGAGTAATCAAGTAAGTCTAAAACTGGACGGGCCATGAAACCTGTCTGGGTTTCGTTTATAATCTCTCCCAAACTTTTCTTTAAACGTCTTGCAAAAACATGTGCAAATAATTCATAATCTACATTTAGAAGTGTGATAGGTCTCCAGTTCTCAATAGACAGAGGATCTCTGTTTGGATTAGAGATCAAACTGATTAATCCTTGTTTCATTGTTGTTGTTACAGTCTTGTTACACTTCCATAATTGGAGCATCAATAACATCCCAAAAGTGCAGATAGAATTCAATAGATAAACCGTCCACTCCCGGACATTTTCCAGTTTTCATGTATTTCAAGGCTTCTACGAGTTCATTACTTAAAAGGCTTTTCACAGTCGTCTTTAAACTGTTTTGAGATAATATTCCTTAACATTATTTACAAATTCCTCACAGTGTTCTGGTTCAAATTTAGATTTATATGGTTCTTCAGAAAGATCCTACGTATTCTGCTATTTCTCTGGGATTAGTACTGATTTTCAATGCTAAAATATTATCATTTTTAGAATTTCACTTTTCCAATGCAAAAAAATAGCTAGTGTTTTTTTCGCCGTTTTCTAACCGTCTTGCCCTGGATCGTATAAAGGCCCCTTTGGCAGCATCAGTTTATAGTTTATCTGTTTCATTTTGGAGCTGCATTAGTTTAGACTTGTTAGCCTTTCCTTTGCAACACTAGCTTTCTTAATCTCCTTGCTACGTTTAATAGCTATTTCTCTAATCTTAACTTTAAAATATTCCCATTTTTGAACGTAACATTTTTCATCTTTTCCAAAGAGACTGTGTACCGTTTGTTTAACAGAATCTTGAAACGTTTTGTCTTTGAGTAAGTAATTGTTTAGTTTCCAGTACCCGCGTACTTTATTGTTACTTTCTTTGGATCCAGCTAAATGTATAGAACTCAATTTATGATCAGATAAAGGAGCATAGCAGTGTGAAACCTTAGAGATGTATTGCAAGGAAGAGGTGCAAGTCAGCCATAAATCTATCCTGGACTGTTGTGTCCATCTAACATTACACCAAGTGAACTCTTTGCAGCTTGGGTTAAAGAAACGCCATGAATCTGTTACTGACAGCTTCTCACTCAGATAAGTTGTGGCCTTGAATTGAGCTTTCTGTAAAATTCTCTCTGGATTTCTGTTTATTGAGTCATCTGGAGCGTCATTAAAGTCAAAAATGGATCTCTATTATTTATCACGTAAAACCTTTATCTTGGAATAAATCTGGGTGAACATAACTTTTGCCTGGGCTACCCCATTGTGCCCATATAAATTACAGATTATGAAAAGAGTTGTCTAGCTTCACAACCGCAATAATCCACCTGCCATCTTCAGAGATGAGAATTTCTATAATATTACCAGTAAATTTGTTGAGTGATGAGAGACATGAGAACAAAAACACTAAATCCCCCCACTGACCTTTCCAGAACTTACTGTCTACATCGCAGGAGTGAGTTTCTTGTAAAAAAAATAATGTTGGCATCAGTTTTCCTAATGAAGAGGAATGTTGCTTTCCTTTTAGTGTTGTCACGAAGTCCCCTGACATTAAGAGAAGCAGTTTTCAAAGAGCTGAACTTAAAATCACTCATAATAAAAAAAAACAAGAAAACAAAAATAGAGCACAACGTCTGAAGAGCTCAAACCTTGACTCAGAAAAGATTTTTACAAGAAGTGTAGAAAAGAACCTCTTTGGGCCTCAAGCACCAATGTAAGAACAAAATATTTTAAACTACTAATGGACTATTGTTCAATTGTCCAACATTCTGTTAACTTGACTTGTGTATGATATTTAGACCGACTAGTAGGATGACACGGTCAAAAGATCACGTGATGCTTTTGTAGTGTCTTTGGTCTGCAGTAACTCTTCTTCCATCGATGATCACCTCAGGGCCGCGCCAAGGCGCCTTTTTCCCCTCCTTGCGCGCTTTGTCTACCGGCGGCCAAAGCTTTTTCCTCATATGTCAAGTCCTCCACAAGTCGAAGCTTCTTCGCCTTCATCACAGTTGAGCTCAGTGAGGCCTTCCAGATTTTGAGCCTGAAGGTGCGCCTAGTGAACCGTATTATCACCGGGCTCCCGTCTTCCCTGGGACGTCCAAGCCGGTGTACAGTATCAATGACAAATCCAACCTTGTTTTTCTCATCTGGACCAACTTGCCCAAAAACTTCTAATACTTGCTTCCTTGTATCCTCTGCAGTTCCTTCAGGGAGGTTGAACAGCTTTAGGTTCCAGCGTCGATATAGCGTTCTGCTTCTTCAATATCTGAGTATCTTCTCATTAGTCCCTTCAACATTTTCTTTGATGGACAAAATGTCAGCCGTGTTTTTGCCGATTTCTTATTCAAGGGAGGTGAATCTGCTGGTCAACTCCTGGATAGCTTTTAATATGTCGGCATTGCAAACTTCCTTCTTCTGGCTGCTTGAACAGACTTTTGCGTTTGGGCTCGACACGGGGGTTTCAGACAAAGATGTGCACAAGGTGGGGGTTCATCTTCAAAGTCCATTACAAGGATCTCCCTTCTGCTCTTATCACGTTTTGGCATGTTCGACACAGGGAGGTTAACGTTAGCATGTAGTGGAAATAGACAAGCTAGCAGAACTCGGCTCTGGCTATCAGCAAGTTATTGCTGAAGTTTTTTTTACTTTACTTATGGACCACTGTCCATTACATTCGCATTTTGCAGTTTTTCATGTCGGATTAAGCAACTGGTACTCGAAACCTTCCGCAGTTCAGGACCACACGTCTGCACTGGCCGCCATCTTGGTCCCAGCTAGTATCTTCTCCACTTCCGAGAACACTTCCTCTGACACATCTCGAACCTCTGACATCACTTCCTGTGCTCTTCCTCTTCTGGCTCCTCCCAGTTCTCCTGTAGTGATTGTAGTAGTTGAAGTAGTCGTTAACTCTTCCTTCTTCCTCTACGTTTTTACCCCACTGATGCGACATGCGCTCTTAGCTCTTACGTATTGTCCGCTGTGGATCTCGTGCTGTGTTTGAGCGTCCGCCACATGAGGAAATGTAAATAAAGAACAGAGCTGCAGGTTTCCAGGAGTTTGTTCCAGATAACTAAAACCTGAACGCTGCTTCTCCAGGTTTAGTTTGGACTCTGGGGACAGGAAGCAGACCTGATCCCCGACCACCTGAGAGGTCTGGACGCTGCATGACGGAGCAGAAGATCAGAAATGTATTCAGAGTTTTATAAACCAGCAGCAGGGTTTTAAAACCTCCTCAGACCTGGAGGGATGTGATCCTCTGCGTTGGTCCATTTCTACATGTGGTCCATGATGCACCAGGAGGTCTGGTCTGGTTTGTGGTTTGTAACACTGAAACCGGCTGGACTGAGGGAGGCTGGACCACCATTGGACCAGATTACAGCCTTCAGCAAGTCTGAACTTTGTAAAGTCCACATGAAGAGACGATGTGTCAAGTAGCTGTGAACTACTAAATTAATCAGCAACTACTTTCATCAATTAATGACTTTAGGTCCTTTTTTAAAAAAGACAAAACGTCCAGATTCTGATTTCAGCTTCTCAGATGTGAATATTTTCTGGTTTCTTTCCTCCTCTGGGTCAGTAAACTGAATATCTTTGGACAGAACAAGACATTCGAGCACGTCATTGACAGCTGATCGATGAATCTAGAAAATAATTGACAGACTAATCGATAATGAAAATCATCATTAGTTGCAGCCTTGCTTTGCAGTGATGTAGAGTACTGATCACCAGGAGAAAAGCTGGAAATTGAGACACTGCTAATATCTTAAATTGATATAGCGCCTTTCATGAAACGCAAGGACGCTTGACAGAATTTGTGACACGATGTCACCATGAAACTTTCCCAGTTGATTTTTTACATTAAGTCCATCGTTGTTTGTGTTACAGGTTTTCTGAAATGTTGTGTTTAAATATGCAAATGAGGCAGTATCTAATGAAATATGGTGTTCATTTACTAAAATCTAAGCACTGGATTAAGTCAGGTTCAAAATGATGTTGATGTTTTATTTTGTTGCTCCAATGCTTTTACAGAGAGGATTTAAGATTTCTCTTTTTAGCATTTCATAAATCAGAAAATTTGTCAACAGGCATAAAAAACGTTGCCATGTTTTGGGGATTAAAATGTTCTATAATTCAGGCTGTGAATGACACATGAACAAACCCGTCTGAAAAAAGGAATAAAACTGGACAGTTTGGTGTCTGTAGGAGCTGCTGAGGCTTTAAAGAGATGTGTTCTTCAGCACATTTTGCATGACAGGTATCATCGTCAAACTTTCCCCGTTGATTACTCACTAAGACAATAACCTTTTGTATCACAGTTTTTCTGAAATGCCAGGTGAGGCAGTATCTGATGCGGACTGCTGGTTAATTTAGGAGAAATCTGCAGAAGCAAAGGCTGGAGTCACCTGCAGATTATTCCTGCTGCAGTTTGGTTGATAGTTAATAGACTCCTTTTAGTGTTTGCAGCATCAACACGATCCTCCCTGTCAGTTCACTAAAACTCCTCCTGATGTGAGCTGTGTGCAGCTTAGTGTTTAGAAGGCCAATGAAGCAGGAATCGCTCTGCTTCAGTGGGCTGAACGGTGCACACTCCAAACTCTGGAGGTCTGGACCCGGGTACGCTGAGGCAACACTTCCAGACGCCCCGCAGTACAGCGAGTGATTGTGAAAATAATCCTTTAGCAGCGTGAGAGTAAAAGTGGAAAGGAAGGAGAGTAAGTGGACAGAACTAAGATCTGTGTTCTTCCATCAGGAACGCTCATGAATAAATACGTGAGAGTGAAAATGAATGAAAGTGTTTGTGAGCGTCGCTTGTGTTAACACTGTTACACTGCAGGGCGTGAAAAAGACTTCCTGTCACCGGCTTCACGCCGAGGTAATGAGGATGTGGGATCCGTCTTTCGGGCCGACGACTCTGGGGAAGGATTTTCAGCACCCACAGCATCAGTACATTTTACTGATGAAGTGTTCCGGCTGATTTAATGACGGTGAGCAGTGCGGTTCTGGCGGCCCGGTTGACCTCGTTTATGATTTCTTGTCTCGATCGTCTGTACGAGATGTGTCCAGAGAGACAGTCCTGTCCTCAGCAGCACGCCGGTTTCAGGTGAAGCGTCACGAACATTTGGTTTGGAGCTGCTCTTCTTCTTTAGAGATGAGAGTTTTCTTCTAGGTTAGACTGAGCGGGCTCTGGCTTTATTCAGCTCGTCACATATGGACACTGCATCAAGACCCCATGGCGTCGCTTTTTAACACGTTGCGGCACGTGTAGAGATCCTCGGTCAAGTTCAATATTATCTAGCTGCAGTACCGGAGGCTGCAGTTTCAGGCCCCCTCGCAATCCTGGGACCGCAGTTCTTTTGCAACTGCGCCATCTAGTGGAGTGGTGGTGTTAATGCACAGCAACCCAAAGGAGGTTAACCCTTCTGCTGGCAGCTGTAGAGTTACCCAATCGACATGCATATAATCAAAAACTTAGCTAGCTGGCAGTATCAAGGTAAACAAGGGTCCTAGAAATGCAGTTCTGAAACTACATGCAACTCGTCAAGTTAGCAATAATTACTACGCAACGTCCGGTTAGACTTTCACACTATGATGCTAAAGGCTGCCGTGCGTGTTGGTACCAGACACCGAAGGAGGAGGCAAAGCGCAGCTCTGAAGCCAATGAGAACGAGCTGGTTCACTCACACCACACGTTTCGTCTGCACGGACAGAAGCTCACGCCGTGTGGATCGGCTCCCCGACCACGAGCTCGCACTGAACGCAGTGAAAGCAAACAAAGAGCAGGGGAACCTGTTAGCTTTAGCCTCCGTTATCATCACCTACATAGCAATCAAGATTTTGGAAGGATCTGGTTTTAAATGGAGTCAGACGGAAACATTAGAAAGTTGTTTTCAACTCATGAGTCTAACATTAGCTTAACCAGCTCAGCTAACTACGGCTGATAAAGTCTGTCGAATAAAACAAATCTAAAGCAATCGATGCTTCTGCCTGAAATCAAAGACCCTCCTCCTCCTGTTTCCCCTGTCCTCCATGTTTTCTCCTGTTAGTGTATTCTTCACTTAAGCTTTCTAATCATCTTCTTTTCTTTTCTTCCTCCACGCCCTCCTCCTCCTCTGAGCTCCTCCCCTCAGAGCTGCAGACAGCCGTGATATTTAAAAACCATTCATCAGCAGCTCCACCCGTCATTACCCGCCCACTCCTTCCTTGCTTCCTTGTCGTCTTCCTCATCCTCCTCCTTCCAACACAATCCCTTCTCCACCGCTCCTTTTTCTCTGTCTCCACCTTCCCTTTGCTCAAATGTCCTCCTCCGTCCTCCTTTCATCATCGTATTCCTGCTTCCTCTTCAGCTTCTTTTCCTCTACCATCAGCTCTTCTTGTCTCCTCCTCACCCTCCCTTACTCAGACTCAGTTCAGCCTCCTCCTGCCCTGCCTCTCCTCTTCTTCTACCAGTTCCTCTTCCTCTGTCCAAAACTGTCTTTCTTCTGCTTTATTTCACCTACTTTTTAACTACTATCTCCTTTCAAATCACCCCAGTGCTCAAGTTAGTGTCAATTTAACAGGCAGGAACCTCCGAATGTGAAGAGCCTTAAACCTGCGTCCTCTCTAGCGGCCAGCAGGGGGCGACTTAAACCTGCGTCCCCTCTAGCGGCCAGCAGGGGGCGACTTAAACCTGCGTCCCCTCTAGCGGCCAGCAGGGGGCGACTTAAACCTGCGTCCCCTCTAGAGGCCAGCAGGGGGCGACTTAAACCTGCGTCCTCTCTAGCGGCCAGCAGGGGGCGACTTAAACCTGCGTCCCCTCTAGCAGCCAGCAGGGGGCGACTTAAACCTGCGTCCTCTCTAGCAGCC
>NC_060167.1:581799-598157 GCF_021292245.1 Micropterus dolomieu | reverse complement strand
CTCTCCAGCGGCCAGCAGGGGGCGACTTAAACCTGCGTCCTCTCTAGCGGCCAGCAGGGGGCGACTTAAACCTGCGTCCCCTCTAGCGGCCAGCAGGGGGCGACTTAAACCTGCGTCCCCTCTAGCGGCCAGCAGGGGGCGACTTAAACCTGCGTCCCCTCTAGCGGCCAGCAGGGGGTGACTTAAACCTGCGTCCTCTCTAGCGGCCAGCAGGGGGTGACTTAGACCTGCGTCCTCTCCAGCAGCCAGCAGGGGGCGACTCCAGCGGCTGCAGAAAGAAGTCTCTGAGAAAATGTTTCTGCTTGTCAGCTGATTTATTCCCTCAGTAAACACTTTCCTGATGAGTTTATGGTCTCAGTCGCTAGTTTCAAGTCTTCTTCAACACAGCATGATGTTCATTTAGTAAATTATGGTCCCATTTAGAGGAAAAGAGACCAGGAAGCAGGGGAGGCTTCAGGGCGGGGCTACAAGGATAGAGGCAATTCCAGTAAGTACGTTTTGTTTTAAGCCTTTTTGTCGCGAGCTAAAATTAGCATCCCAGCTAATATCACAGCTAGCATGAATTACAGATGCACCTTGCTAACCAAGCTAACTGGCTCCTCCCTCTCATCCAAATATGGTCACACCTTGTTCCAAAAAACCAAGATGGCGACGGCCAAAATGCCAAAGGGGAGGCTTCAGAACGGCGGTCCACAAACCAACGGGCGACATCACGGCGGCTACGCCCACCTCTCGGTTCGCGTCTCGCTCCAGCAGCTGAGGCGGGGGAAACTCTGCAGAGGAAAGTAAAGAAAGGGTCGGCATGTGATCGGGTTTGTTTTGAGCCATTAAAATATGACAGATCTGATCTGTTCTTCCCCTCATGTTCCCTCCACTTCCTGATCGGCTCTCATCAGTCAGTCAAAGCAGAAGCGCGATGCTGCTGACAGAGTTTTATGTAAAATATTCTCACTGTGTAAATAACACTTCTACACTTCTCCCGGTCTGTTTCCCGCCGCCGCCGTCTCTCTGTCCTCCCGTGTTCCTCTCAGTTCCACCTCGCTGTCAGAGAAATCTCTGCTGTGGTTCTTCACCGTCGCTGCTCTGCGTTCGTCTCCAGTAGAACTTTCTTCTGCAGCTGCGGAGCAGACAATCTGCTTCCTGTTTACACCGCACATGCTCAGTGTACGTGAACGGTCACGTGATGTTTTCAGTGTGGGTGTAGCCTTACTCCTGCTCTTGTCCCCCCGACCTCCTTTGCTTGACTCCTTATTCTGCTGCCTCCTCATCCACGTCCTCTCCTTGATTTGTCTCCTGTCTCCTGCACCAAACTGTCCTCCATTCATCCACCTCTTCTCCCTTCACTCCTCGTTCCTTTCTGTGTTTCCTCTCCGCTCTGCAGCGCAGACAGCCGTGAGCGTCTGACATCCATAACGCCATGCTGCTAACGTGGCTGAAACATGTGATGCAACAAGAAGAGGAGGAGACAACTGCAAGACAAGAGAAAGCAGGAGGCGGCTGAGAGGAGGGAGTGTGACGCTGTGTTGAGGAAAGGATCACATTAATGTAGGTAGACGTGGGAAAGCCGGGACGCCTGAGGGGCCTGCTGACGTCTGGATCTGGGATTTATAGAGCGCTCTTTCCTCTGACTCTGTGTTCTGGTTCTGCATCAGATTTAAATCTCAGGAGTGTTTGTTCTCTGTGGTCGGCTGAGGACGTCGATGTCGGGATGCTTTCTTAGAAAAAGGATTCTCAGTGTGTGAAAAACTGTTAGCAGCTCCACAGTGTGAATAATGCAGCTGTGGAGAACAGAGCTTCACTCACTTTAGTTGTAAGATGTTAGAGGACATGTTGTACTTGCTGAACACCAACATGAGCGTGCAGACACCAGCTTTTAGCTCCATTGTTGAAACTCCTTTTTTAAAACATGAATATCTGCAGTGGAAACACTGTTCATGCTGCAAATATCAGATCCGCCTGCACAAAATATTTCTCCAGCTTCCTCTGCACCACACCAGCGTCCTGCTGTCTACAAACGACAGACACGGGTAGGGTTGTAGTCCAGACGGCCCAAACCGAGACCGGGTCAAGACCAAGACCGGTTCCCCACATTACAGATCACAGGTACATCTCAAACTGATCTGAAAGATCCACATTCCCATTAAAACACCCACAAACACTAAGAGCTGAAATCAAGGCAAGCTTCTTTATTCAACGCTCCACGCTGAGCATAAATGTCAAATCATTGTTTCTTTCAGATTTAAAGACTCGTCGTCAGCACATGTGCTGCATCAGCCCCCTCCCTCAATATGTTCACTAAATTAGGCAGCTTGGTGGAAAAAATAACTGCACTGCAAAAACTAAACTCTAAGATTAATTATCTTAATTGAAGGCAAAATATACTTGTTTTTTGTCTGACAAGATATTTCTTTCTTACCAGGCGGCTTTTATTTTATGTTTGAAGTTTTTTTGTCCTTAAGTAGCAAGTGAAATATTCTTGTTCTGATCATTTTGCTTATTTTAAGTAATATTTCCCCCATTTTAATACTTTTTCCCTTGTTTTTGAGAGCTGACTTTTTGGATTGTGGCGAGCAACTTTGACAGCGTATACATAGGTAAGCTAGCTCTGCTAACGTCACGTACACGTAGCGTACTTTAGCTAATAACGTGGGCCCGGCCGTCTGCGTAAGTATAGTTTAGGTAGCTAAATGTCCTCCTGCTCCCGGGCAGCTACAGCTTCTCGCCCAGAGGGGCGGGAACAACATATTTTTAATTAGGGTTATTGGTTACATTTGAAGCAATAAGTTTTACTTCTAATCAAAGTCAGGATGTTGACAAAGAAACAGTTAGATTTTGTTCATTTGGTGATAAGTGTTTGCGTTTTGACCTTCTACTATGATTAAGTAGCTACGTAGTTAAACTGTTTCTTTGTCTGTGGTTATTGTTGAAATCCGATCGTGTTTTATTTTGAAAATGGCTGCATTCTCTCCAGAGAGGAGCGGAGTGTGAGCACAAGCATCGACTACAGTGGCTGCGATCAACGTGGACTTTCTAACTTTTTATAAATTACTTTGTGATGAAGCTCCGCCCCCACTGAGCTGAGAGTCTAGCTCCGCCCCCGCCCGAGTCCTCTATGTCCAAGGCCGAGACCACCAAAAAGCTGCTGTTCTGTGTAAGACTGGAGTCAGTTTCCTCGTATGAGCACAAAGCTGCCCGGCAGACTTTCAGCTCTGCACAACATTCAGCTAAACATTCATTCAGACGACATTTCAGCTCATTTTAGAAGCTGGAATATTTCTTCAAAACACATTTCACTTGTATAGAAAGGCGAGAGAGCAGCAGCACTTTAGTGTGACGTTCACTGCACTTCTTCTCCACCAGCTTTTCACTGCAGACTGTTTTTCCACCATTATTTCCATCGGGGCCAGTCGGGGGGGGCCAGTCTGGCAGTGCTTACTCCTCCCGTTGATTTGAGGCTCCTAATGGATTTCATTGGACCGCCGATGATTCCACATTAATATTTCATCAGCCCTCCATTTCTTGGCTGTATCCTGCAGGGGGAGGCAGATAATGAGAGAAAGGTCAGACTCAGAGGCCCCTCTGATGAACCTGTGTCCTCGCGGCAGGTCAGGTCAGCTGGAGGCTCAAAGCTTCCCCCTCGGGTTGAACGAGTTTCCTGCAGCTCTGCAGACGCGAGGTGATGGATCACGTTCTGACTCGTCTTAATCACCTGCACTTAAAAGGCTCAAACTAATTCAGTGCAGTCGGTCCGCCCCGTTACATCCACACAACGGGAACATGTATAATGTAATACAGCTCGGCGAACATTAAACCTTCATGACGGACTTTTACACGACTGCATTTGTTCCAGTTAGGTGTACCTAATAAACTGGCCCTTTGTGTACCGTGGTTACAAAGTGCTTCACACAAAAAACTACATGTAAAATCAGAAAGACTGAAATAAAACAACAGTGAACGTTAAATTTGAAGGAGGAACATGTTTTCTAGCTATAAAAGAAACGTACCTGGCTGGTGTCTCACTGGTTCCCAACCTGGGGCTCTCGACCCCAACTAGGGGTGGCCCCAAGCTTTACAGGGAGGCGGCGAGGCGGCACAACAGTGGCGGAGATCCCGTTCAGCTCTTCCTTACAACTCCGTTTCAACACATTGGTTTCTAACTTAAATCAGATCCGCGTGGTGGCGATAACCACGTCAGAGCGTATAAGCTCCGCCCTCTGTGAACGCACCCCGCCCTCGCTGCTGTAGAGCGGAGCGGCTGTCCTGCAGTTTATTCATTCTGAACGTGTCGCCACCTGTGAGGTCGACTGGACGAACGGTTCGACAAACATGCAGCAGCCTGAAGGTCAGACTCCACTCATCTGCATGAAGAAAACTCAATGTTTATTATTTACAACATAAAATGTCTCACAGGAGGAGGGCGCCGTGATGATGTGACCACAGCTGGATCCCAGCCCAAAGCCTGGACCCTCACAGAGTTACCTGGTTTAAAGGGACGTCTCAGGTTACTTTGACTTGCCGAGGCGCCGAGGGAGCCGACTCTCTGATCCGAAGGGCTAATTTTCAAATAATCAGTGTACTCGTTTCTAAAACAGCGTCATCGTTTCATCGTAGCTGCTCCTTCCATGTTTGTTTACTGTTTAATGTCACAACGCTATGAACTGTGGGTAACTCCCTCAGGCAGAGTCTGCAGAAAGCCCTCATGCACCTGAAGGTCTGACCTCAGAGTCCTGAGTCTGGAGGCTGAGATCCAGCCTTCTGTGTCACAAGAGGACGCAGGCAAAACCAGCAGTGGGCTGACGGAGCGACGGCCAGAGTTTATCGTATAGCATGAACGATCTGAATTCCTCCGGCTCCTTTAAACAACCCTCCTGCAGTTTACCAGGTCTTCTGTTCTGTTGTTGTTATAGTAGGAAATATCCATTGACCACGTGAGCCCCTCAGCTGACCCCCGTCCTGGACTTCAGAGCCGTTTAATGCTGCATCCATCCGTCTATGTTGATCTTGACACGAGTGGTCGGCCACACGGACCCACGAGGACACGATGCCAGGCAGAGCGCTGCTTCCAGAAACCCCAGAAACAATCAGTGAACTTCTGCCACAGGTGGGAACAAACACCAGCAGGCCTGAAACCCCTTGGATCCAGGATCAGAGGAGGCAGGAAATCCGCGTGCTGGTTCAGCTGAGGTCTCAGTTGGACCCCTCTCTGGATCACTAGAGAACTGCAGCCTGCTGCTTTCCTGCGCCGGCGCTGCCCCCTGGAGTTCACATGTGACCGGTACAGACGTCAGCTGCAGGGGATCGCTCAGTGAGAGCGGACACAATAATGTGAACACTGGTGCAGGTTAGTGCAGTCCACAGCAATCAAACCTGCGACCAGCTGCACCACCCAGACCTTCCTGCACTTCCTCCACTTTGTAACGCAGCGTTGTTCGACTGCTCCTATTTGTTTATGGAAGATTTGTATATTTTAATGCGAGTCTTTCATGGGTTTATGTTTTTACATGTATGTGAGCCCCTAAGAGCTGTTTAGCTCTCTAAAGTCATTTTCTTACTAAACTAAAACTGTTGAACGAAACAGACCGATTATACTGATCAGTAATAAATAATAAATATTTTATGTTCCTAAAACAACGAAACATTTTCCACATCTGCAGAGTCCGTCCAGATTTCACTTCGTTTACTGGAGCTGCTTTTATTTGTTCCATCATCAGGTATAATGATTTCACCTTTTCAGTTTGTTGCACTGATAAATCGCTGGATCAATCCCAGCAGGGAGTTTTACAGAAGAGATTTCCTTCATGACGAGCGGGTCAGTAACATCGACCATCAGCAGCACATGAGACCTCAGTTAAAAGATCCACGCTTAACATCTCTGCAGACATCAGCTGTGTTCTGAAGGTGTTCACTATCGTTAACCGGTTCACTAAAAACACGGAGCCGTGCTGGAATGTTCATTTACTCATGTACTCAAATACAAACATCTCTAAACGGTACTACAGCCGAGTGCTGAGCTGGAGTCTCCTCATCTCCACGTGTTCACCAACACGATCATTTGAATTTGCAACGCCAGTGAAACAGCGCAGGGAGGAAACAGACCGGTGCACGGAGAGCAAGCTCACACCGAACGCCCAAAAGAACTCGCACCGTCAGGGGACAGGAAGTGGAGAGGCTTTAATGAGCGAGCTCCTCCGTCCTGGTTGACTCAACAGCAGCTCGACTTCTTACGGACGCTGGAAAAGAACTCTGGTCTGCTCAGATCCACTGAAGGCTTTGAACAGACTGACTGAATCTTCTCTGCGGGGCACCTTCAGGACCCAACACCTGTCCACACCTGTCCTCTGAGTCGCCCTGTGGGAGGAGCTCCAGAGTGAAGGACAGCTGTAACACTGCAGCACCGCCTCCACCCTCTGTAAATGATCTTTTATATATTTAACGTTCAGGATGACGGCACTGAAGTCCTTTCCGTCCTACTGCAGTTACTCCGTTTACCTTAAGTTCAAATGTCCGCTAAAAAACGAGGACACACCCTCACCTGCGGCGGTGTGAGCCTGTTTGACCCACAGGGGCCAGACCGGGGGCCAGCTGGTGGTTTAGTGCCACCAGTTTAACGGAAACTAGGAGCTGATTTAAGAAAAAGCAGAACCACATTTCATTTCAGCAACAAAGTCGGCAGCTTCATCAGTTTAGAGTCAGAATGTGTTTTATAAAACTTAATATTCAGTCAGCAGATCAAAGATATGACTTACACATGTTCTGGGGTCCTCTCCTCCAGGCTCCAGCTCCTGGAGGCCCCCCACCTCCCCAGACCCTGAAGTGACCATCAGCCCCCCCCACCACAGCAGATAAACAGGGTGCACGCAGGTCCACAGGAGGTCAGAGGACCGGACCTCCACGCTCACCAACACTCGCTCAGGTGATTCTGACTACGAGTCGACCTGCTTTCAGGCTGGACCAATCAGAGCAGAGCAGGACGACACGGCCACACCCACAGGAGGGGCAGAGCACGTCTCTATGGAAACAGGTCAGCATCAAACCCGGACCCTCAGAACCCAAAAACACTCTCATACGAAGTACTACTTCCATCTAAAGACAGAAAACACGATTTTACTCACCTAAAAATCTAAATTATATATTAGTGACAATATTTTTATTATTATTATTATTATTATTATTATTATTATTATTAAATGTTTGTCTGGATTAATAAAGTTCTCCAGGAAAAAACAAAAGTATTTTGTTGTAATTCCTTCAGGTGTAGAAATATAAAACTCCTCTCCTGTAGTTGATGTCTTCCAGTGTACAGATGCATGCTGGGACTTTACACTCACACAGACACGTAGGTTGGATTTCTATAAACTTTATTTACAGCAGCCAGCGACACTTTACACAAACAGTTTATACAGGAAAAGACCGAAGGGGCAAGAACGTGATATCAAACACGCACATTACGAAGCACCAGGAAACTAAACATGTGGGTTTTAAAAGAACCCATAGATGTGCCCCGGGGGCCACACCCCGGGGGGGCCACACCCCGGGGGCCACACCCCGGGGCCTTCAGACGACATGGTGCACACTGCGTGAGCTGAGTGAGTGGAGGCGGGACGGCAGCCGTGTGATGTTCTGTGTGGTTCGTGTTTTGGCGTCTCGTCTCGTGCGTGTGGAGCCACGAGGACCAGAAGCCGCTTTGTGGATCCAGATCAAGAAACAAGAGTCAGGTGATCAATGGCTGCGCGTTGGAGCGGCCGATCAATGCTCAGGTCTAACGCGGTGCGTGCGGCTCGTTCGATCACATGACGCGGGTGTAGCTGGTCGCGTCACTAGCAGCAGTAACCCGACGCTCAGCCGACACCAGAGACGGGACCAAACGTGGGCCGGCTGATCGGCGGGCCGGGAGAAGGGACAGCGGGGGGCCCGTTTGGAGGAAACACTGAAGGTGGAGAATTAAGAAGAATGAAAACGCTGAGATAAGAAACAGAAAGAGACTCAGCGTGCTCTTTAAGCTAAAATACAGAATCATCATTTTTACTTCTGAGTCAGATACAAAACACGCAGGAGGGGGCGGGGCTGCACGAGGGCGGCTAGCGTTCACCCTGACCGCACACCGGAAGTCTCCTGAACGTTTAGCAGCTGGTGCTTCTTGAAAGAGGTCCTTCACAGACCACAATCTGTGTTAAATCTGGTTCAGTACAGAAAGACGAGCTGACAAAAGGCTGATATTTAAACGCACACCGGCGAACACGTTGTGTTCCTGGAGGTCCTGGTCCGGAGGGGGGCGGGACTCTTCATTCTCCCTGTGACTGCATCTGTTTACAGAAGGCCTCAAACTGCTGCTGCTCCAGCTCCGTCATCACCTTGTTCAGCGCGTAGATCTGCAAACACAGAACGCAGGCAGGGATTATACACCTGAAAGACCAGGTCCCTCAGAGACCAGGACAGCGTCCAGCAGCAGATCCGGGATCATTAAACACCTCTGCTCTCTGTCGCTGTTTGAGCTCCTGCTGAGCGGACTTCTGTTTGGCTCGGTCTCCTCTCGTCGGGGTGGAGTTCAGCTTCGGCTTGTCTTTACGGCACGCCGGCTCCATGACGACCCGCTGGCTCTGACGGACACAGACACAACAACCCGTCACCTAAAAATATCACAACCCAAAAGACGACCGGCCGGCGAACGAACGCCTTTTTAAAAGAAACGTCAATAAGTTCTGCCGAGTTAAAAACATCCGGTTTGGTGCAGAAAGTAATTAACGAGCCTCACATGACGACAGCTGAACCTCTTTCACTCTTTAATCTTCAGTCTGTGGAACTTTTAGTAATTATCAGAACCACCTTATTAATCCGAGGGAAAATTCTTTGCTCACTTTGCACATCAAAGAAATTTATAAGAGTTATTATGAACAGTTTTTACAGTATTAACAGCAGAGTAATGATTAACAGTAGCAGTGAATAAATAGTAGGAACAGTAAGTGCTGGTACCGTAGGGGACATTTACACCGGGGACGCCGGGGACATGTCCCCACCACTGCTTTTTAAAGCATAATTAGTTAAAAACCTTCTGAAATGCAGCTCGCAGTTAAATAACAAATGAAAAAGCCTTCAGGAAAGTTTATAAGAAAACAGGCAATTAAAATATAGAAGAAACAAAAAAGTAACTTAAGCTTAAAAAACAAGCCGCTGATTCTAAAATGAGCCACAAACTTTAACAAGTTCCTGTCGTCTCCCTGGATCAGGACCGGATCAGGACCGGATCAGGACCGGATCAGGACCAGAGAGGAGACCGGATCAGACAGAGAGGAGACCGGATCAGGACCGGATCAGGACGGAGAGGAGACCGGATCAGGACCGGATCAGGACGGCGGTACAGGAGAAAAGATGAAACTTGTTCTATATCTTTTGAAATGTGACCTGCTGCCTGAACACGAAGAGTCTTCAGGGGGAGGAAGCACAGCCCTACCGGGGGCCCCTAGATGTCCCCAGCGTCCGGACAGGACTCTGCTCGGCACGTGGAGCTACGCGGCCGGTTGTTCTCTAAACGTGTCCTCTGGCAGTTTGTCTTCACCTGAGACCAGCGGCAGCTGTTTGTCAACAACGAGCCACTTACCGGCGGGAAACGGTCAGATCAGCTGATTCACGGGAAACCTCCGGTGGAGCTGCGGCCGATCGAACAGCTGATCGCAGAGTGTCACCGAATAACAGCTCCGCACTGAAGCGTCTGTGGAAAGGTTCCGGTTCCGGTTCCGGTTCTCTTCTTCTCCTTTGAGTTTTAATGGCGGTCGGCATCCTGAAATGTTTCCTTACCGCCTCCTCGTGGATGGAACAGGTTCTGCAGCTCAGAGTCGGTGTCTCTTCTCCTGATGTGTCCAACAATCTGCAGCTTCCAGCTCCATCTTCATCCTCTCTGATCCTGTTTTAACAAAAGATCTTCAGCTTGAACACAGTGACATACAAAACCACCCCCCCCCCCTCCCCATGCACGATACTGAAGTCAGGAGAACAAGACGAGATACTCCAGTGTTATTTAGAAGAAATACTCATCGATGAAAAAGGCTACTTCCTCCCCCAGAAGATTTTGAGCATTAAACTCTTCATTTCCTGCATTCTGAAGATGTTTTCTGCTCTAATTTGTGGTGGAAACGTCTTTATTTACATGAAGGGAAACAAAAGGTGGCCGGTGACAATTCAGAAAATAAAAACTGAACATAACGCAGTGATCGGCAGCTTGTTTTTTTTAGCCTAAGTTACTTTGTTTGGACAAGGCAGATCTGTTTCTTCTGTATTTACATCCAGAGCATGTTTTCCTATTGTGCAAGCACAACTTTCTCATAGAATGAACATTTCTTGTTGCAAGCTAATTCTCAGAAAACTTTTAGCGAATGCTTTCAAACCGTGGTTGTCAGCTCAGCCACCTGGCTGAACGCTGGGAAGACACTGAGCAGGTACTGGTGAATGAGTGAGGTTTATTGCAGCACACGGTGAAACTTACAGGTGAGGTGGTAAGCAGTCCAAAACACAACCGGTGAATAATCCAAAGTAATCCACAAAAAACACAGGAGGCACGAGTAACACCGGAGGCCTGTGGCAGGGAAACCACTAGACTAGAACACATGAACAACAACAACAATGAACTGGCAAGGAGTGAAAGACAGACAACCAGGTGAACAGGTGGTGAACCCACTTAAACAATCAGACAAGCACTGGAAGTACAACATGACAACACACACCAGGAGCAGAAACTACAAACTAAAACAGGAAGTAAAGCATATGGGAACACACAAGGACAGAGTTACCAAAGTAAAACCAGGGCAGGGAACTGGAACCAGGACAACACAAACATGGAGACATGGGACTAAGACTAAGACACAGACAAGGAGAGAACAGACAGGGCACACAAACAAATAGAAACTGGACGCAAGAACCAACCACTCAAAATATGGAACCAGATGACATGGACGAGACGCGTGGACAAAAACCTGACTTCTCCATCGGTCTGGTGCAACACATTTTCTGTCCTTTCTGCTGAAACGATGTTCCCTAAGCCCGACAGAAAAGGCTTAGGGTCCAGTAAAATTTGTTTTGAAATGATCTTCTGGATTATAACTCTTTAATCTTCCTGCGTTGACAACCAGTGAAACGTTTTGATTATAAATCCTCTCTGTATCTCAGCAGCATCTGTCTGAATGCCGTCTCCTTTCAGGGCCGTCGCTGCCAGCTCATCTTCTGTTTCTCTTCCTTTTTTTATTTTAACGGCGGGCCCCTTCTGCGTCCGAGGGCCCGTTACACCTGTTTCTCTGATAGAAGATGCTCCTGCCGGCTCCACAGGTTCAGTCATGTCTTTATGTTCAGAGTCTCCACTCCTACCTGCCCGAGAGCTTCTTCCACGCACGGCCCAACAATCCACAATCAGAATAAGGTTTATTGGCAACAGTACAAAAATAAATATAGAAAAGTTAAAGATATCAAAATGTACAGTATACAAAATAATACAAAAACCTGCAGGACATATAGAGGATATTTACGTCTATGTTTACCTGCAGTACCATCCGCTCAACCTGACGGTGTTTCTTCTTCTTCTGTCTTTACTGACATACAGCGAAGTGAGGAGTGAACTTTACTGTTCAGATGGTGAACAGACAGCAGCAAATTAGCCAGAAAATAATTTAAACCAAAAGGCAGAACTGTAGTCTGAGAATCAGGGCCGCAATCTGAGATTTTATATTTTTATTAAAATGTTGCCTGCATGATAATAAAGGCACAGGCTGAGATATCAGGTTGCTTTGAGTCATATGTGCATGTGTCAGTGTTTCCTGCAGTCTCCACCTGTTGAGACTTTTAGAGATGTGGACCTTAAGACTGAATCACGCCTGCATGTGTGCTGCCTCAGCAGAGACCATCTCACAGGAGAGAAGCTGATCTTCAGGAGAAACAGATCTGAGAGCAGCACAGAATGACTGAGAGCTGCACTCACTTTCATTTGTATATTTTAAAATGTTTTGTGTTCAGTTTCCACCGTAGATTGGTGCACCTTATGGAGTTATGTAAACTGAGGTTCAGGAACAGGACCACGCCTCCCTCTTCCCCCTCACCGATTAAACCACCCGTGTCCCATCACACACACCTGCGAATCCAATCACCACCACATACATAAGATCATCCAAACCCTCTCTCACTGTCTCAGTTCTCTAAACGTTCCCACGCGACGTTAGAACTTCAGCTCCACAGCAATCAACATTGTTGCTTACGTCGCCATGGACGAACTCATCCTCACCACCTCGATGACGAGCTATTCCTCTTCCGATCCGCGGTTCCCGAACCCCGTTCATTGCGTCACCCACTCCTCGACGGCTCGGTCATCGTGACCGCAGTCCTTCACCTCCTCCCACCATTCGGCCGCCCGCTCCTTCCCTCAGAGCCAGGTCGTATTACGCCCGCTCCCCCGTTGTCTGATGTTTCTAATTTGTTTTCCCTCTTCCTCTCATCCACGTCTCAGCAGGCTGCACTCCCTACCCATGCACGCACATCCCCTCATCCCAACATCCTGTCCTCTTCACTTCCTTCAGCTGCTACCAACACAGCCATCTCTTCCGAACAGGCGGCTCATTTCTTTTCTCATGCAGGTTCCTCCACCGCGGCTACAGCTAGCCAAGGCGCTGCACCACACGGACCAACACAATTTCCTCCTTTTCTTTCTCTGCCATCCAAACCCTCCCCTTCCCCCATACCCCAATGTGTTTTCTGTTTCCACAGATAACCCAGGCTTCCACATACCACCCGCCTTACCCACAACCACCGGCCCCTTCACGCTGGCTTCCGCTAACCCCCCATTTCACCCCCCCTCGGCCAGGCGCCCCTCGCCAGTCTCACCTTCACTCAGGCAATCGATCCTATCAGGTGCTTACATTGACCTCGCTCTCCTATTCCTGCTATCCACAGGTCGTGCCGCTGGGCCGAGGGAGCTCTCTTCACCGCAAGGTTTAGTCCAGCTCGTACAACCAGTCCCTTCTCGCTCCAGAGAACTTACAGCCGTCGAGTTCGCATTCGCCTTTTCCCTCTATCGTGATACAATTTGTTCACTTTTCCCCCATCGCAGGGCAGAGCTGGACGATTATCTTTCCATCATCCTGGACTTGGCATTGCGGTTCAGCGGAACGGGGTTTTTCACTTATCACGTCCATTTTGCTTCCCAAGCAGCCGGCCGCCTTCACCAGTTTAACCTCGGCACGTACTGGGGAGCCATCGACACCAAACTCTACTGCTGGGTTTTTGCTGCTCGCTCCTCTCTCGCTTGTACCTTGGGCGGTGCCCCATCACACCCAGCGTTCATCCACGTTATCGCCGCTCCTGTTCCTCCCGCCCCCCCCCAATTACAACCCCACCTCCGTCCCTAGGTCCAGTTCCGCCGCTCCCCCACCTCCCCTCGTTCCTAAACTTTTCGACAACCAACAGACCAGTATAGGCCTGCACCAGCTCTCGGTCCTCACCCTCTCAGTTTGGACAAACGAAGCAGGCCGCATGGTGTGCAATAACTTCAACGACTTGGGTTGCATCATGTCAGGCTGCCGTTTTCTCAACACTTGCTCCTTCTGCGGTGGCGCACATGCTCGTCACGGCTGCCCTCACAACCCCACCAAGCCCAGTCTATGACTAAGGCAATTTCTGAAAACACCCATAAATATCCCCGCCCTCGACCTTGGCGAACCACCCTGACCGCCAGTTTTTGAACTTCCTCATCAACGGTTTCACTTGCGGTTTCCACCCAGGCATCAAGGTTTTTCCCGGCCATTCCTTCTCTTGCCACAACCTCCACCTGAACCGGAGGCTGGTTCTGAACTGGTTCTTGCGCTGCACAGAGTTTACCGCCTCCAGCCTCCACTACCATCCGAGTCAACACGCCACCATGTCCGACATTTCCATACACTGTCATTTATCACCTCAAACGTAGCAAAATCAACCAGTACGGTCTACTGCAACCCGTCTACCTCTTCCGACTCAATTCTTACCTCAGTCCGTATGAACCCATACGTCTCTATGTGGACTCGAGACTAGCTATCCACGCTTCCCCGAGATCCTGACAGAGACAGGAAAAGTAGCCACACACTTCTGGTTTCACCAACAACTTTGAACTGTACTGCGGGCATTCGTTCAGCATCAGAGACGCCTCCACCGACTCCAGGCAGTCCACCCTCCGGGCCCTCGATCGTTCTGTAAATGCTGTTTCATCTCGTGTCAGGCTCAGACCCGGCACGTTGCACATATTTGTTGTTGATTGTTGATCTTTGATGTTGTCAGTTTATATATTTATATGTACACAATATTCTCTTCTGTTGTGTTACTTCTGCACGGCACAGACCCAGACTAAAAATGTGTATATATCTGCAACGTTGTTCTTCCATTCCATATTTAGATGTGTCTACATTTATTTATGTCGACTGTATGTTTGTCTGCCTGCAGCACCTTATCACCACAGCAAATTCCTCGTATGTATAAAACACTACTTGGCAATAAAGCTCCTTCTGGTTCTGATTCTTTTCGTACAATCCCATCTCGGCTCCATTATAAGCAACAAACCATCTCAAATCTACGTCTTTCTTAGTGAAATCATGTTCATCGTATTTATCATCTGTTCCCTTTAAGTGGCCTAACAAAGCTCCGCCCCTTACCGGACTCACCCGAGACAGGAAACAGTAGTTATTCTTCATAACAGAGACACAGAGTGAAAAACAGATGATCAGATTCACCTTCAGATTAAACAGCTTCCTCTGAGTGAGTTCAGCTGCAAGAGAGAAAAACTACAACACTACAACAACAAGAAGGGCTGTCATGACTGAAT
Source organism: Micropterus dolomieu (assembly GCF_021292245.1). NCBI lineage: Eukaryota > Metazoa > Chordata > Actinopteri > Centrarchiformes > Centrarchidae > Micropterus > Micropterus dolomieu. Next base: position 583,336 of record NC_060167.1, on the reverse strand, counting down.
GTACTAATCAATTTGATTCCCTGTGCTTTATTGGCATGCATGTTTAAGTTAAACAAATGTTTATGATTATTCTTTATTTATTTTTATCCTGAAGTTCATTGAAATCTGGTATTAAGAGATGGAATTTCTGAAAAAAAAATTTCTCATGCTTCTATATTTATCACATTTCAGGGGAAAATGTGTCTCTGTCTCCACCTCAGCTGTCGTACAGGCCTCACAGACTCTATATTCTCTTGGTAACCAGGACTGCCTCCCTTTTTCAATTGCAAGGATGTGGTGACTGAGTCTGTACTTTCTGTACTATCAGTATGTTTTCAGTTTCATCAGAGACTAAACGGCTTCCAGATCAGAGGAGGGAGGGACGCCGTGAACGTTATGTTGACATAGTGATATGAGATCTCAGTGTGATGAATCATATTTATCATCTGTTTCCTTTAAGGTACAACACCCATCAGTGGCCTGACAAAGCTCCGCCCCTCACCTGACTCACCTGAGAAGCACCAGGAAACAATTCTTCCTCAATACAGACAAACCTGTTCAGCTTGTTCCTGTTCATTTCTCAGAGAGAAGAGACGCAGCGACAGACAGACGGTAAGATTTACCTTCATTACAAAGCTGTGACTTCAACTGAGGGAGGTCAATTACAGGTTGAAATACTTACTGAAGTACTTCAACCTGCTGCTGACTGAAACAGCTCTCAGAGACTCACAGTGAAAGTGAGGCAGCTTTCTACAGCAGGGAGGGAAACACAGCTGACTTCCTTTTGTAATCTGCTGTCTTCTGTGTTTTTTCAGCTTCAGAGAAAAAATGGCTTCTAAATCAGAGGAGGCTCTCTGCTGTCCGGTCTGTCAGGAGGTCTTCAGAGATCCTGTTATTCTGTTATGTAGCCACAGCTTCTGTAAAGTCTGTCTGGAGAGCTGGTGGACAGAGAAACAAGCACCTGAGTGTCCAATATGTAAGACAATGTCTTCAATGGAAGAACCACCTTGTAACCTGGTGTTAAAGAACCTGTGTGAGGCCTTCTTACAGGAGAGAGATCAGAGAGCTTCAGAGGCTCTCTGCAGTCTGCACTCTGAGAAACTCAAAGTCTTCTGTCTGGACCATCAGCAGCCAGTGTGTCTCGTCTGCAGTGTTTCAGAAAAACACAGCAACCACAGATTCAGACCCGTCGATGAAGCTGCACGACAACACAAGAAGGAACTTCAGGAAACTCTGGAGCCCTTAAAGGAGAAGTTAAAGGTTTGTGAACAAGTTAAAGTGAAGTGTGATCAAACAGCAGAACACATGAAGGTCCAGGCCCGACACACAGAGAGGCAGATTAAGGAGCAGTTTAAGAAGCTTCACCAGTTTCTAGAGGAGGAAGAGGAGGCCAGGATGGCTGCACTGAGGGAGGAAGAGGAGCAGAAGAGTCAGATGATGAAGGAGAAGATGGAGGCTCTGAGCAGAGAGATAGCAGCTCTTTCAGACACAGTCAGAGCCACAGAGGAGGAGCTGAGAGCTGAAGACGTCTCATTCCTGCTCAACTACAAGGCTGCAG
>NC_060167.1:563233-581699 GCF_021292245.1 Micropterus dolomieu | reverse complement strand
AAGCCACCTGTTGCTACGACAGTCTGTCTTAAAGGTAACCCTGTTACATTTATCCCCAAGGTCACCGTCCCGGTGACTAACTACAACCAGGGTCTAAACACAGTAGTTTTTGGGCAACTGAGACGTATTAGCAGCTGTAGCGAACATCTGGTTTACTGATCTTGAGAGGTGAAAAGGGTTGCTGTGCTGCCCCGCTGCGTTTCTTTTGGGCTGGTCCTGCACTGTAGTGGACTCATGGGATGCTACACTTACCCTGTCACTAGGGCAGTCCGTCAAAGTGTACACTACAATAGACGATGGATCAGTACCACTATGTGTTTCTATGGTTGCTTACCCAAAAGAAACGTCTCTCACACCAAAGGCATGTGTCTTATCCACTGCCACATCACCACCTCCATGTCATCGGTCTAACACTTAGAGCTCTGACCTGTTAAGAGTTCTTTTCTGAACCCACACCATCTCTGGGTAATATTTTGTAGACCGTTCCTTCATCCATACTTTGTACAACCTCATAGACAGCAGACCTGTATTTTAGGACGTCCTATGGGAAGCCTTCTCCTGTAGACAAGAGTTCCGGAAGGAAGAGGAGACGTTGCATTTGGCTGGTAATGTCTGTTTCGCCGTTCCATGGCTTGCTGGAGCTGCTCCTTTGCATGCAGGTAAACTGAACTCAGGCGGCTCTGATGTTCGTCCATCCAGTCCTATGCTGACTTAGACACCTGGCTCTCTGGAGAGACACCCAGCAGAAAGTCAACCGGCAAATGAGGCTTCTGCCCAATCATCAGCTTGTAAGGGGAGTAGCCTGTAGATTGATGCTCGGTGGTATTATAGGCATATAGAACCTGGGGTAATTGTGGCCACTTTCTTTTATATTCAGGGGGAAGAGTACATAGAAAGTCATGCAGTGACTGATTGAATCATTCACATTGTCTGTTGCCATGTAGATGGTAAGGTGTGGTTCTACTTTTCTCAGTGCCATATAGGCTACAGAGTTGTTATAAAAGGTTCCCTTGAAAACTCTGTCCTTGTCCTCTGACCTTTGATTTGGGACACATGGAAAGCGGGATGGATCCTCATGTTCCTGGGAAGCTTTAACCTTGCAGCAGATGGGTTGATGATTTTGTCAATAACATAGGGACCTATGTATCGGGGAGACAGTTTGTTAGACTCCACCTTAAGCGAAATATTTCGAGAAGAAAGCCAAACACTCTGACCTGAGGAGCAGGTGGGGGCCGGTGTCCGGCGACAGTCTGTGACCCGTTAGTTGTGGGTGGAGGTGCACAGCAGCGCGGCACTTGCCGTTCTCCAGACTCCCCGGCAGCGACGAAGTTGGGCTTGCACCGATGGGACCGCCAGTTCGGTTTCTTGGGTGGGAAACAAAGATGGTTGATAGCCGAAGGAGGCTTCGAATAGAGAAAGCCCTGTGGCGGCAGAGGACAGGTAGTTATGGACATATTCGACCCAGGCCAGATGAGTGCTCCAGGTGGTAGGATTCCGAGTTGTCACACACCGCAGAGCGGTTTCCAGGTTCTGGTTCGCCCTCTCACACTGCTCATTTGTCTGTGGGTGAAAAAACAGACGACAAACTAAAAGAGGCACCAAGATCCAGACAGAATGTTTTCCATACCTGGGAAATGAACTGAGGGCTACAGTCGGAGACGATGTCGTCAGGAAGACCGTGGAGGCGGAAAACATGCTGGACCATGAGATCAGCATTCTCTTGGGCCGAGGGGAGCTTAGGGAGAGTGACAAAGTGGGCGGCCTTAGAGAAGCGGTCAACAACAGGGAGGATGATGGTGTTACCTTGGGAGAGAGGCAAGTTGGGAATGACCAGGGACAGGCAGGGGACGCAGGAGCCCGGGCACAGGACGATGGGAGGACTTGGAACGGGAACACGTAAGCAGAGAGAAAAGGCCGGACATCCACCTCCATGTTGGGCCACCAGAAATGCCGAATGAGTAAAGACAGGGTTCGTTGATGACGAATTGGCGGGAGGGTTGGGCTGCACTAAAATGGGCACTTTGGTGAAAATATTTCTTGTAAATCTCAATTTAAACATTAATGTAATCAAATATTAAAGCTATTTGCCACTGCCAGGGTATTACCTTTTATCTAGCTTGTGTCATGGGTTGGCTGAGTGAAGTCACAGGGAACTGAGGAGTGTGGACCCAAATGCAGACAACAGCAAGGCGAGAGGAGAATGCAGTTCAAAACAAAGTTTATTCAAATAACTAAACAGGCTTACGTGGAAGCTCGGAGCAAGGGTCCAAACAAAGGTAATCCAGAAGAAGGTAAATCCAACACAAAGACAGAGTAATCCTAAATGGGGGAACAAACCAGAAAAATCCAGGGAACAGAGCACCAGGCAGAACACTCAACATAGACGCAAGGACGTGACAAAGACTGAAGACAACTGAGGAAAATATATACACGGGTAAATGAGCAGGGAGGGAAGTACAGCTGAAATACACCAGATAATCAACCACAGGAACAAAGCTAGTCAAGGACACCAAGTACAGAAGATTACCAAAATAAAACAAGAAGTAAAGTTCACAGACACACACAAGGACAGATCTATCAAAGTTACACACAAAACATGGAAAGACAGGACAGAGACGGGACCAAACAGGAGGCAAGACTACATTAAAACATGGAGATATAAGACTAAGGACTAAGACACAGACCATAATGATAAAACACAGAAGTACGCGGATCAGAAAAACACTAACATGAACAAAAGTACAGGACTATGGAAATAATGGCAAAAACCAGAAACCCACAGGGAAAAAATACAACTCATAACAGCTTGTTAAAACAAGTTACAATCAGAGTCCAGTTTTCTTGTTTTGTTTTATGAACAGGTATCAGCAAAAACATTTTTGTTTTATCAGGAAGCAGCAGAAACAGTCTGTGTTCAGTAACAAGTTTCCCTGTTATAGTGAGGTGAAGTGCTTGCCTTGCTTGATAAAGTTGAATTGTCTTGAACTTCTTGTACGCGACGCACAGCACAAATCGTTGGAAGAGAGACTGATCCTCGGTATTTTGTAGTTTCCAGAAACTATTACTGTTTACTAAACCGGACATCAACAGGAGGGAATTCACACAGCAGAGCATCCCCGCAAAACTAGATGAAGGCCTGTCAGGTAAAGTTATTTAGCCTGTCATTTTAAAGGAGACCTTTTATGCTTTTCCACATTTTATGATTTATCTACAATGTTACAATGTTGGATGTTCATGTTAAACATGACCAAAGCTTCAAATAATGAGGTTAAAGTATTTAAAAGAAATCCCTGTGAGCAAAAACCTCAGATTTCCTCCTGTTCTGAAGGCTCTGTTTTCAACTGCTTTTTCTACCAACGGCTCCGTTCTATTTCGTATAGGCTTTGCCCTCTAAGGCTATCGCTATTGGGTTTACCCCTTCTGCGCGCCTGAGAATTTTAGTCTACGCCCACCCACAGCGTGGGGCCTCTCCTACGTCCGCACCTTGTATATGTACAACAGTGAGACCCAGCCATCGGCTCCCATTTTTCTTCAGCACTGAGCTGTCTAAAGAGCAGAAGATTTGTCTAAAGAGCAAAAGACTTTCCAGCCGGCCTCGACGCTACTAGGTTGCTGCGGCGAGGCAAGCTAACAAGGAGCTAACGGATAGCTAACGTGACGCTCACATGCGGTCTGCCTGGATCAGCCGACCAGGGAGACCCCGTGTGCCCATGTTACTCCACATTAGCTGCAGCTAATGACATCTAGCAACTGGTTTCATTGCTGCTGGCCAACCCTCGTCGGTCAGAGCGAACCACTGCTAAGCTATGGGTCGAAAAAAAGCTGTGTGAAATCTTGTTGCTCCTTTTTGTGGAAGTTGTTGAACAAATGCTGTCTGTGCCTGTCTCAGTCGAACCAGCCACACCAAGCCCATATTTCCCACACTGTGTGAGCCAGCTGCTAATCTGCAGCTTGAAGCTCAAAGCAACAAGCAGTACACTCTGTTCACGATCAGAGGTCCCTTCACACACCCCTCCCCACATAACCTGTAACCCGGCTCAGTCTGCCTGTTCTGCCCAGCAGCAGCAACAGCCTGGAAACATGCTTCAGGTCTTGGCCAATCAGAAGACAGTGGGCTTTGAGAGGGGTTAGAGACAGGAGCATCTACAGCTTGTTTCACACAGAGGCTGAAATGAAGCCCTACATGAAGAGTCAGTATAAGAAAATAAAATTTTTTTTTGAACTTTGAATCAAACAGGAGTCACAGAACTACAATATAGGGCTGGAAAAGCAGTTTAATTGGTCTCCTTCAACTTAAGTGAAATAGACTACAACAGAGCACCTGCCATATACTCGCGGAGCGCTGTTTTACTTCTCCCTCACGCTGCATCCAGCGTAGTCTGCCAAAGCCTCCCTGCTGGTTTTGGTGCCAATGAGCACCGAATTTTGAAAATAATAATAATATTAAGAAAAGCTGCGTAAACGTGCAACTAATGCGTTGTTGTGATAATAACACGCTAATGTGCCCAGCCCTAATTATAATGTAATATAATCATTGTAAAGACATGAGTAATATATGGTATTAATATTATTGTTAGTACTAGTATGTATTTATAGTTTCTTTTTGGCAGCCCCACACAAGAGGCTAAACACACTATTTACATAAATACATGTTTAGGGAACCAGATAAGCCTCCCCCCCTCCCCCCGCCCTCACATGACATCACCCGGGACAAACCAGGAAACAGTTTGTTCCTGTTCAGTTCTTAGAGAGAAGAGACGCAGCAACAGACAGACGGTAAGATTTACCTTCATCACAAAGCTGTGACTTCAACTGAGGGAGGACAGTTACAGGACAGAGTACTGAAGTACTTGCAGCGAGGGAAACACAGCTGACTTCCTTTTGTAATCTGCTGTCTTCTGTGTTTTTTCAGCTTCATCAGAGACAAAATGGCTTCTAAATCAGAGGAGGAACTCTGCTGTCCGGTCTGTCATGAGGTCTTCAGAGATCCTGTTGTTCTGTTATGTAGCCACAGCTTCTGTAAAGTCTGTCTGGAGAGCTGGTGGAGACAGAAACAAGCACCTGAGTGTCCAATATGTAAGACAATGTCTTCAATGGAAGAACCACCTTGTAACCTGGTGTTGAAGAACCTGTGTGAGGCCGTCTTACAGGAGAGAGATCAGAGAGCTTCAGAGGCTCTCTGCAGTCTGCACTCTGAGAAACTCAAAGTCTTCTGTCTGGACCATCAGCAGCCAGTGTGTCTCGTCTGCAGTGTTTCAGAAAAACACAGCAACCACAGATTCAGACCCGTCGATGAAGCTGCACGACAACACAAGAAGGAACTTCAGGAAACTCTGGAGCCCTTAAAGGAGAAGTTAAAGGTTTGTGAACAAGTTAAAGTGAAGTGTGATCAAACAGCAGAACACATGAAGGTCCAGGCCCGACACACAGAGAGGCAGATTAAGGAGCAGTTCAAGAAGCTTCACCAGTTTCTAGAGGAGGAAGAGGAGGCCAGGATGGCTGCACTGAGGGAGGAAGAGGAGCAGAAGAGTCAGATGATGAAGGAGAAGATGGAGGCTCTGAGCAGAGAGATAGCAGCTCTTTCAGACACAGTCAGAGCCACAGAGGAGGAGCTGAGAGCTGAAGACGTCTCATTCCTGCTCAACTACAAGGCTGCAGTGGAAAGAGTCCAGCAGCGCCCCCTGCTGGATGATCCACAGCTGCCCTCAGGAGCTCTGATAGACCAGGCCAAACACCTGGGCAACCTGACCTTCAACATCTGGAACAAGATGAAGGACATGGTCTCCTACACTCCTCTCATTCTGGACCCAAACACTGCTTATCCATATCTCATCCTGTCTGAAGATCTGACCAGTGTGAGAGGAGGAAACGAACAGCAGCTTCCTGACAATCCAGAGAGGTTTGATCATTACTACTGTGTCCTGGGCTCTGAGGGCTTTAACTCAGGGACTCACAGCTGGGATGTCGAGGTTGGAACCAGTACAGGCTGGACACTGGGTGTGTTAGCAGAGTCTGTCCAGAGGAAGGGAGACAACAAAGAGTCTGGATTGTGGGGAATAGAGTTGTCTGGAGGTAAATACTCAGCACGGTCACCATCAACACTCACTGCTCTCAAAGTCCGGAAGAAGCTCCAGAGGATCAGAGTGAATCTGGACTGGAACAGAGGAAAGCTGTTGTTCTCTGATCCTGATACTAACACAAACATAAACACCTTCACACACACTTTCACTGAGAGGCTGTTTCCATTGATTAGCCCTGTGGGTGAAGTGAAGATCTCAGCAGTGAAGGTCTGTGTGACAGTGGAACAGAGCAGTTAGAGATAAAGAGGATGATTATATTCATGATGTTGTTGATTTCTTAAAGGGAAAAGTCTCTGAATTTAACCTGTTTAGTTGCACCTGTCCTCCTGCTGTCTCATTATTCCAAACACATTTTAACATTTAACCAAACACATTTTAAAGACATTATTCCAATCACTTTATTTTCTTTCACTTGTTGTTTTTTATTGGTTGTATTTTCTGTTACTTGTTATTTAGTTTGACAATCAGCTTTTAGTTTCTGCTGTCTGCCTTTTCATATGTAAAATGCTTTCACTGAGTTTCTTTATGTTTTGCTTTGGTTTGTTTTTTATCCACACTGTGCTGAATAAAAAGGTTGTTCATGTTTTATTATTGTGACTTGTGTGTGTGGAGCCATGAAGACTTTGTGGAACCAAATAAAGAAACAATGTTTGAGCAGCCGATCATTGTTCAGATCCAACACAGTCTACTTATTATTGATATTATTATAAAGCAGTTTTCTAAATGCACGTTTAACAGTCTAAAAATCAAATATGTTTCTGATGAAAATTAAAACATATTTATGATATGATGATTTATTACTGATTTCTGTGGCATTTAGGATTCATGTCTCGTAGGAATTGTATATTTCCTGGTGCAGAATTGAACAAATAAATGGACTGCAACAAACAGCTGTCTTTTGGTATTAATTTAAGAAAGACAGAAACAACAAAGTACTTAAAAAGATTCAGCTGGGTCAGACGTCTACCACCTAGGGCAGGATCAGACATCAGGGGACAAAAATAAAATTTAAAGCAGCTCCATGATAATTCCACTTCCCATGGGAACAGAGAGGCATAACAGTTTCACAGATGTTCATCCACACAAACCCTGGTGTGGCCTAAAGATATAATTATCCAACGTGGAAATAATAAGTATATCAAACACTGTCAGTACATTAGGGCTGACCCCCAATAGTCGAAGATTCGATGCATCGATGGGCGGAGCCTGATTCAACTGTCAATCTCACAGTCGAAGCTTCGCAGTGAAACATTTGCCGTCATTTTGGCGATATGGGGGTGCTCAACCAGTTTTCTCCCAATAAGTTAATATAGTCTATAGCCTATTACAATATACGTTTCAACACTGAATGCTGTAAAAAAAAAACATGTAGAAGAAAATAACTTTCAATAAATGCATATTATTATACTAACATTATAATTTTTATTTAATGTAATAATATTTATTTATAGACTAATCAATAGTTGTTACTACTCCAAGTCGTGGATATATTTTTTCTTTATCAAATGGTCAGAAAAAAAACAATAAAAATGCATAGATTTCATAAGATTACTGTACGCATACGATCATGCTTACTGTCGTGCACTCAGCCCCGAAAGGCCTATTCTGAGCCAGTTATATTTACATAGTGACGTGTAAATTCAGTGTGATGAAATTAGATTTGGGAACACCAAATACTTAAGCACACCATTTCCGTTCACCTCCTCTTGACTCAGCTTTCTCATGAGCCGTGACAAACCAATCGAAATCAGTCTCCAACATTGGACTCAGCACTCGTTCCTAATCCATAGGACAACGACATGTTCGACGAGCATCCAACATCAATTATGGCGGATTCTTCTCTTTCTCCCTAACAACCTCGTCTGAAACGTCGGCTGTGTTCAGCCATTCATATTCCCCGGTGATCTCAGCCTACAGTCTCCAGCAATTCCAACATTGTCCATTCCAAGATCCCGGCTTCAGCACTCCAAGCCACAGCCACGACAAGCGAAGCTATCGCTACATGCGACCATCAAGCCAACACTCCGACTGTCCCTCCACTCCAAAAATTTAAAAAGTAGACAGTCGTCCGGCTCAACGAAGAACTTAACCAGAGGAACATCTCCTTTCATCACTCCAGTGTCCAACAGTACAAGGACACGCAACAACACACACAACTCTTCAAGCCGAGCTTCCCAGGCACTTCCAGGTCACCAGCGCAACTTCCGTGGCTTCCAGTGATCCGCGGCGCATCCCATGGCAAAAGAAACTGAATACAACCCCACATCAGCCCTCAAACAGGGCCAGGTCGTATCAAACTCTGATGCACCCCAACCTCTTTCTCATCTCTTCTCTACTTCTTCACTCCAAGCTTCACTATCAACCTGAGCACATGCATCCCTCCATCTCAGCGTCCTTTCTTCTTCCCTTGTTCCTACTTTCCCATCTCCTCTGGCTTCATCAGTCCTTCCTACCTCGATACCGGCTACCACATCCGCCCAAATACACATGCGGCCAAACTATTTCTCCTGTCTATCCTTTACCCCTCCCTTCCCCATACCCCAAATGCATCCAGTGTGACTTTTCCACTTTCTCCACAGGTCCACCCACAGCCGCTCCTGCCGGTTTTTCCACATATCTGTCCCCGTCTAATCACTTCACCTTAGCCACAACAACACCTCCGGTGCGCCCCGCGGCCCCAGCCTGACCATCCCCACTGTCACCCTCACTCAGGCAACAGATTCTCGCCGGTAACCACATTGACCTCGCTTCACTGATTAATCCATCCTTACATAACCCGCTTATTCCAAGGGAACTGCAAACTGCTCTCGGCCCTATCAAACTTAAGCAACCACTTCCTCACCAGCAGAATTTGCCTTCTCTTTTTCTTTGTACCGTGACACTATCTGTTCAGTTTTCCCCGACCGCAGGTCAGAGCTGGATGATTACCTGTCCCTGACCTTAGACCTGGCCTTGCGGTTCGGTGGCAACGGTTTCTACACCTTCCATGTCCTCTTTTCATCTCAACCAAGGGACCTTTGCTGTGTGCCATCACACCCGGCCTCAGCATGCACCCTATCCATCAATCACTCCTTAACCAGCCTGCACGCAGCCTACCACCCATGGCCCTCTCCCACAAGGCTTGGATAAGAAAGGAAGACCAGTCCTCTTCCAGGCGGGGAGGATGATGTGCAACAATTTTAACAAACTAGGCTGCTCCGCTTCAAGCTGCAGATTCCCTCACACATGCTCTTTCTGTGGCGAAACCCACGCCAGAACAACCTGCCCCCACAACCCAACCAAGCACAACATGTGTGAGTATCTCAACAACCCATTCTAATCCATGCACTTGCCACATCCTTGAAGAATCACCCAGATCGTCAGTTTGTCAATTACCTCATACAGGGCTTCACACATGGCTTCTACTCAGGCTTGCAAGTCTTACCACATTCATCCTGTGACTTGCAGTCAGCCGTCACCCTGACACATTCGACAAACTCCTGGCTAAAGAAGTCAAAGAAATCTTCATGATGTGCCCACTGTTTCCTACGTTCAGAATAAGTCCATGAATCAACAGTCTCATCTCGACTCAGTATTCCTCTAGGCATTCTTGCCCTCTGAGAAAATCTACGCTGTTTCCTTACTAATTTCCAATTTCCTTCTGGCTCACCATTGCACCAAACGCCAATTTCTGTTACTACTAGGACACTTAAACTACGTCACCCGGATCATCCCACAAGGTCAGTCCTTCCTGTCATATCTCCTTCCCATAGCCACCTCTGTCCCATCTCTCCATGATCACATCACGCTAGATGTTGCATGCAAGATGGAGCTAGAACTGTGGCACCATTTCCTTTCATCCTGGAACGGCATTTCCTTCTTCCACGATGACCACGTCACCAAACCTGAAGACATTCATCTCTTCACAGTTGCTGCCCCTTCTGTCGGCTTTGGCGGCTACTACGCGGTAGTTGGTTCTCTCCTTCCTCCACCATTTACAAAATGTACACAGTCATTATCGCAGGCATTCCTTGGGGGTCCAAATGGTCCAAGAAAACCATTGCAATCTACTCCGACAACAGTGCAGTGGTAGACATAGTTAATAGGGGACGGTCCCATTGCCTAGACATAATGCAATTTATGTGAAGGCTCTCCTTGGTTTCAGCACAGCACCAATTCATCATCCGAGCCCCCCATATCCCAGGCCACAAAAATACAATTGCTGACTCTCTTTCTTGTTTCTCCTTACAGAAATTCAAGCAATTGGCGCCAGCTTCCGATCCCTTTCTGACTCCAGTCCCACCTTTTTTTGCGACCATCTTCAACTAACGCCATGGCTAGAACGCCTGGAAATGACTTCCCGAGACACCATCACAGCTATGTTCCACTCACACATTAGCATGCTAACTAAAGGCCTCTGCAAGACCGAACCACGTCCCTTGCCAAAACGTTTACCCCTCACTTCAGACCTCTTGGCATGCTGCATTTCGACCGTCCGATCTGGTTATCTGACTCTGTACGTGGACAGAATCCTAGAATCCATGTTTCTACAGGCATTTTTTGGCTTTAGTTTATCTCAGTCCGTATGAACCCATACGTCTCTATGTGGACTCGAGACTAGCTATCCACGCTTCCCCCGAGATACTCTGTTCGTGACCGAGACAGGAAAAGTAGCCACACACTTCTGGTTTCACCAACACCTTTGAACTGTACTGCGGGCATTCGTTCTGCATTGGAGACGCCTCCACAGCCTCCAGGCAGTCCACCCTCCGGGCCCTTGATTCTGGACCCATGGAGAATAGAGTTCTATGAAGATAAATACTTTGTAGAGTCATCACCAGCTCCACTCACTGATCTCAGTGTGCAGAAGAAGCTCCAGAGGATCGGAGTGAATCTGGACTGGAACAGAGGAAATCTGCCGTTCTCTGATCCTGATACTAACACACACATACACACCTTCACACACACTTTCACTGAGAGGATGTTTCCATACATAAACACCGTGGCTGAAGTGAAGATATCAGCAGTTATGGGTCTGTATGACAGTGGAATAGAGCAGTTATCTTGTTTTTGGGAATGATATTTACCTCCTCTCATCTTGCCGGAGTACTGCGCTGACCGCTCGGAACATGGACCACCTGCCGAGTGCTTGAACCGAGATGTTGATGGGGCAGGTCTCTGTAACGGGCTCAAAAGTCTCTGAATATTCATGATGATGTTGATTTCTTAAAGGGAACAGTATCTGAATTTAACCAGTGAAGCTGCACCTGTCCTCCTGCTGTCACATTATATCACCATGACGTGTGCATGCTTCTGACTTATTGATTTATTTGGCCCTGCCACAGAAAATAAATGAATCATAATGAGTTTGCTCTTATCTGTATCTGTTAATTCTCTACAATGAAAGCATTACGTTTCTCTGATGTTGACACTCATATGTTAACAACTAGCTTGAACTGTTGGTTGTAATAAATGTTTCCTCCATCTCCCACTGCTCTGGCCACCTGTTTATGGACACCTTTAACCCATTTACTGAATATGCCAACAACTACAAGACAGTGTTTTATTTGTTTACATGCTGTTTGTTCAGTCCATCATAAGGTATGGAAAGATATGGATTATTACAGCATCAGATGTTGATTTGGTCTACAGTAGTTGTTTTGCTCAACAATCTCTTTAATACAGCTCTGGATAGAAAGTAGCATGTCTCACCATCTCTGAATGAGTCTTTACCTTGGAGCTCACAGTGTCTGATAACACAAACAGACCATGTGGTCTGTGGCCAAACGCCTGGACCATGTTTTGGAAAAAAGGGTTAACCAACAACATGGAAACGAGCTGACAGCGTCAGTTCTAGCTTCTTCTGTGGGAATGGGGTCAGTCTGTTAGTGTGAATAACATTTGATCTTTGAAATGGCAGCAGCAAATAGACAAACATCTAGTTCAGTATAAAATAAGCAACAGGACAGCAAAGCACCAGGCAGCTGGTTCCCCACGACATGTAGTGTCAAACCAGGTAATGTAACCGTCATTTGGTCAAAAACCAAAGTAGGAACGTGGGTCAGAGTTCAGGGGCAAGTAACCATCTGGCTCAGCCGAGGACAACCCTCACAGTGAGCCACTGGAGAGGTGAGAGCTGGCATGACTAAAAGTGCCCGTGCCCAAGTTTAAAGTCCTCCGTAAAAGGGACTGGCTAGCTTAGATGATGGGCTAAAACCAACCTTGCTGTACTGGCAGCAGTCCAGAGTCGGCCATCCAGTCTGTGTATAAAAGGTTCCAAACATCTGAGAAGTAAGAAGCTGTCATCCAGTTAAAATGTGTAGACAAAAAGATAGGAACCTAAACAAATCTGTCTTAAAACAGGGTAAAATATTAAATCAAAGGCAGAGCTGGATCTTGATTTGTTTTCTTTCTCACAGTATGAAGCAACTGGGGATCAGCACCTCCAGATGTGAGGCCACGGTTCTCTGCTGGAAAACTGGATTGCTCGCTCTACTTTTGGAGTGAGTTGCTGCCCCAAGTGAAGTTTAAGTATCTCGGGATCGAGTGACGGCAAAATGGAGCAGGAGATGGAGCAGGAGACTGGTGCATCAGCAGTAATGCGGGCATTGTACCGGACCGTTCAAGAGTCAAGAAACTGGCTGCATTGCTAAGTATCAGGAGTAAGTATGTTTGCAACCTATGGTTAGTAACAAATATTGGAAAGTTTGACGTAACATGTAAATAATAAGGAATTCTTTCAATCTTTTTTCGTTTCGTAATTAGGCAACAGTTCACTCTTAACTTGCCAAATGTGCTGTATTTAAAACTGGACAAAACTCAGCAGATGTATATAAACTCTGTTGGCTGTGCTCTCAGAGGTTTCCCAACAAAAGCAGCAGCAGGAAAGAGTGCAGTTGTTCCATCAGTTCCTTCAAAGCTGTCTACAGCTCTCTAACTACAGTAGGTCTGACCACAAGATGTCACTCTTGTCTAATAATCCAGTTATACATGTTAGAGTACACGAGTTTGTGTTAACACAAATATTTCGTTGTAACGGTTTAGTACGCAACTATTTTTGTTATTTGCGTATTTTATGGGGTGCCAGTCAGGAACAAACAAACACACACAAACGTATACCTGTTACAAGGATATGTATACAATATATTGACAAAAGTTTGGGTCACCTGCCTTTACATGCTCATGAAGGTTCATGACATCTCATTCTTAATCCGTAGGGTTTCATATGGAGTTGGCCTGCCCTTTGCAGCTACAACAGCTTCAGCTCTTCTGGGAAGGCTGTCCACAAGTTTAGGAGTGTGTTAATGGGAATTTTTGACCTTTCTTCTAGAAACGCATTTGTGAGGTCAGGTGCAGATGTTGGACAAGAAGACCTGGCTCACAGTCTCCGCTCTAATTCATCCCAAAGGTGTTCTATCGGGATGGGGTCAGGACTCAGGCCAGTCAACTTCTCCACACCAGACTCGCTCATCCAGGTCTTTATCGACCTGCTTTGTGCACTGGTGCGTCATGTTAGAACAGGAAGGGGCCGTCCCCAAACTGTTTCCACAAAGTTGGGAGCATGAAATGGTCCAAAATGTCTTGGTATGCTGGAGCATCAACAGTTCATTTCACTGGAACTAAGGGGCAAAGCCCTGAAAAACAACCCCACACCATAACCCCCCCTCCACCAAACTTTTCACTTGGCACAGTGCAGTCTGGCAAGTACCGTTCTCCTGGCAACCAGAGAACACGTCTCCACTGCTCTAGTGTCCAGTGGCGGCGTGCTTTACACCGCTGCATTGCACTTGGTGGTGTAAGGCTTGGGTGCAGCTGCTCGGCCATGAAGCTCTCGACGCACTGTTTCCCGAATGGACTTATTGCAAAGGTGGCAACCTATCACGGGACCGCGCTTGAATTCACTGAGCGCCTGAGAGCGACCCATTCTTTCACAAATGTTTGTAGAAGCAGTCCGCAGCCTTGTTGCTTGATTATTACACACCTGTGGCCATGGAAGTGACAGGAACACCTGAATTCAATGATTCGGAGGGGTGTCCTAAAACTTTGGCAAAATAGTGTAGATATACGACAATTTCTGTCCACATAGAATTAAACCATAAGTAGCAGGAAGAAGCGTCAACAATCCTGGTTCACAGTGATTAGAAATTATACTGTACACCAAAATAGACACAGCCAATCAACATTCAACATAACGTGCATTCATAGACTTTCTACCAGTTCAGGAAAACACAACCAACACTTGTGGTTATACATCCATTGAAACACAAGAAAAAGTTTTCAGTTCATCAATAAATATTCCCAAAGTAATACAAAAAAACCAAATACTTACGGGCAAACCCACAGAAAAACACTGATACTCACAGTGTGGAGCTTGGGCAACTTGTTTTACGACTCACAAACAGGTGGAGTTAAGAATAAGGAGGATGTGGTGCAGGCATGATGGCGAGGAACAAGAAGACAGAGACGTGCTGGAGATACAAGCCCTTCCAGAATATTTTCTGTCTGTCTGACTCCACTAAGCCCGTACGGTGTTCTTTTCAAAGAAACATTGTCTTATGACCCAAATGTATCATCACGCTCCTAATCTGAGCCCTTATGTCCCCACAACTTTTCAACACAAAGTGACGCCCTTGTCTACAGGAACCTGGTCTGTAAGTTTTCCTTAGGCCCTGACTTAGTTAGAATGGTGTCTGCCCCTCATATACATTGGCACTAGGAGGAGATAATCTAATCGATCTAACTGTGTCTCTTCAATCATTTCTGTGAGCTTGTTTTTAACACCCCATTAGCTCTTAAAACAGCAAACTCAACCCTCTGGATGACAACATGGCACAATGTCACTTCAGATCAATGCTTGTTTTTTCTGCTCTCCTTGGAATGATGTCCTGTAACAAATGTTTAGCAGTTGATTTTGCATCTGCACGTTTACAGTAAAAAGCTCTAGACAACACACTGACTAGACAATACTTGTCTATCTGGAGTTAGCTCAACAACAGTTATTGAAATAGACTCTTGTGGATGGAAAATGTAATTGAGTTGCAAGTGAGATAACTGCTGGTGTGCAGGACTTATTTATTACCGCTCCCCACCTGGAGTGTCGGCCAGAACATTACTTAAAGCCGTGATGCACTTCTGAAGTACCGGCACAGGCCTAGACTTTACACAGGAAATGAGAATTAGAGTCGCGATCGAAGGATGGTTCAACGTGTTACAGCGATACGTGTGTGTGGTTTTCCTTCAATAAACAAAAGTACAATCCAGTTTAAATAATAAATAGTGTTACACATAGTGTACTAGCACAATATTTACTGCTGGGGATTTGTACATGCAAGTATGCATACAGTATGCAGTTCACTATTTGATGCTAGATTAAAAGTCACCATAAAAATGTCCTTAAGGCAATCTTTTAAGGTCTTAATGTATTTTTATAGTAAAATTAACTATCTATAGATGCCATTTAAAGGCCATAATTCAGTCTAAATGAACGTATCAAACTGGATTATTTTAATATGTCTGTAACTTACATGCAGGCAGAGTTAAGCTGCTGTTCAGCATCCAGTACAGACAGGAGGTTGTTTTATTTTATTTCAGAATGAGAATCATTATGTGACTTTGTGTTTTTGGTAAAAAGAGCCAGAGAAATCCCCACAGCCTCCCTGGCATGATGCTTACTGGCCTGTCAGTAACACAGTGCTGCTCACCTTCTTCACTGGGACAGGGAGGCTACAGTTCTGGGCAGACTGGGCTGCTGCTGACTCATCTGTTGTTAGTCTGCTAAAAGGGGCGGGGACATGATTTATATGAATATCTTGCTAAACTTTTCCCTGAACTGATTAAATGTTGATGAAATGTAGGCTAACACCAGTCTAGCTAGCTTATTTCACTGTGGACATGAAGGTTAACACCACTCACAGACTCAAGGCTGCCGCCCAGTCTTGGTGTAAAACTGGCTTACAGAGTGACACCATTTCCTTTTCCTCTCTCTCTTTCCTTTTTTGAAAACCAGAGTTTGGTTACTAGGCAACATTGTGATCACTTTATTTCTGGCTCATCTACTGACTGCAACTAAACACGTCACTGATGAGCATGCTGAGGCCGGACCAAACCATTTCATGCAGATACAGGGGTGGGTCGGTCAATATGGAGGTTTACTTTTTGGTCAATGGGGATATTTAACTTTTATTGCCAAAAACAAAGAGATCATTCATTTTATTATGATATTTAAAATACTCAATGATGATGGTTTATATAAATATAATTTGGTTTTAGTTTTTACCTATTTTTTGGAATTGTCCTAACTTTTCCCCCTACATCATACAACACTCGTATCTTAATCTGAACAGGAATTTATAAGAATATTGTTTATAACGTACAACTTAAATCGATGCAATATAACCACCACACTGTAATTAACGCCCTCTAAACAGCCTAGCATGCACTTAGTGATTCATTTATCTCAAAGGATCTACAGTATCTGAACTCACTCAACCTGATCTATCTCCCAGCCTAAACTAAAGAGTACAGAATAAATACCAGACAACGTCAGAGTAGGTTGAGAGTCTCTTGTACAGCGTTGCCTTGTGTTACTTACCCTACTTACTTCTGACATATTAAGGAGGCCTACAACAGGAGCAGAATCTAAAGCTTCCTTCAGCTTCACAAGAGTCAGTCCAGTCACATGTGTCATTAAGGACTCCCCAGACTTGAAGCGCAGTCTGCTCCTGGTTCTTTGGAGGCGGCCCGGCCGGCACCTGATCCTGTCTCTCTGTCTCTGGTCTGGCCGAGTCCTGTTCCTCTTGTCCAGCCTCCAGAAGAGATTTTCCTTCCCCGCCGACCTCCAGAGAGGTTTCTCTGGTTTTGCATCAACCACTCTCTCTGTTCCCTGCTCCATTTACAATTTTGTGTTTTGGAAAATAAACTAAGTTATTAATATGTTAGTAATGGTATGACAGGTGATAGCAGTGCTGCTATTGTTGTCATGTTTTACATTTTTCTTTAACATTTTTTAAAACAAGGTAAAATAAACGTGTTTCCTTGGTGTTCTTTCCGTTAAAGTTATGTTGACATGATGACATGTGATCTCAGTATTCTGTCCTCAGTGTGTGTGACTGTACACAAGGCTCTTTACTGTTGTAATTCTCATGAAGGTCTTTTGTAAAACTGAAATGATACAGAGAGATAGCACCAATCACTGAATGCTGTTCAAACACGCCAGACATCAACAGACATAAAATAATCTACAGGTAAGCTACAAAGTTGTAACATACACGTATTACATTCAGCTGGTACGTTCATAGCTGTAAATAACATATTGTACGTGCAGCTCAACAGCTAAACTAATAGAAACTATTCAGGGGGAGAAAGTAACAAACTAAATGCAAAGTTCTTACAGAACATGACACTCCCTGCCTGGTATTGATTAAATACCACTATACGAATAACCTTATCGTGTCTGAATAATAGGGGGAACTAAATCAGTTTGTTTCCTCTGCACTCTTGAGAAGGATCGTCTCAGAAACAGGTCTCAGGAAGGTCCTCGCTAACCCAGATCTTGTGACCTTGAGTTTGACGTTCCCATCTTCATCAGGGAATGTCTTTGTAACTAGAGGTATGGGCCATTCGTTCCGTTTTGCCTGGTTATCCTTAAGCAGGACCAGGTCACCTTTCTCAATGTTAGACCGTACGTCCTGCCCCTCGCTTCGGCTTTGCGGCATAGGAAGGTACTCACGTCTCTATCTGCTCCAAAACGTGTTGGCCAGATGCTGCAACCGTCTCCACTGCTGGCGGTGAAAATCTGTGCTGTCAAAGGTTCCCAGAGGAGGAGGGTAAGTACACATCTTGTGCCAGAAGTGTGTGACAGTTTGACTTACGGGTTTCTTTTGGGGTGCCAGTCAGGTTTCTCTCCTGACACGTTAGATATTTTATGATTTTACACAGAATAATATATTTTACCCATCAAGTGACACAAAGGCTACGTGTATTAACAAAAGCGTACCACAAAACAATAAACACAACTCAAATTTCCACTTAGGGTTCAGTTCATTTCAATTCAACAAAGCAGTTCAGTTCAGTTGTGTATATGTGTAGGCTGCCTCCCTCCCCTCTCTCTCTCCTTACATCCCTCTCTCTCTCTCTCTCTTTCTCTCTCTCTCTCTTTCTCTCTCTCTCTCTCTCTCTCTCACCCCAACCGGTCGAGGCAGATGGCCGCCCACCCTGAGCCATGGTTCTGCTCGAGGTTTCTGCCTCTTAAAAGGAAGTTTTTCCTTGCCTCTGTCTCCTAGTGCTGCTCTTGGTGGGAACTGTTGGGCTTCTGTAAATATCATCATAGAGTACGGTCTAGACCTGCTCTTTTATGAAAAGCGCTGTGAGATAACTGTTGTTGTGATTTGGCGCTATATAAATAAAAT
>NC_060167.1:560806-563133 GCF_021292245.1 Micropterus dolomieu | reverse complement strand
ACTCACTGCTCTCAAAGTCCGGAAGAAGCTCCAGAGGATCAGAGTGAATCTGGACTGGAACAGAGGAAAGCTGTTGTTCTCTGATCCTGATACTAACACAAACATAAACACCTTCACACACACTTTCACTGAGAGGCTGTTTCCATTGATTAGCCCTGTGGGTGAAGTGAAGATCTCAGCAGTGAAGGTCTGTGTGACAGTGGAACAGAGCAGTTAGAGATAAAGAGGATGATTATATTCATGATGTTGTTGATTTCTTAAAGGGAAAAGTCTCTGAATTTAACCTGTTTAGTTGCACCTGTCCTCCTGCTGTCTCATTATTCCAAACACATTTTAACATTTAACCAAACACATTTTAAAGACATTATTCCAATCACTTTATTTTCTTTCACTTGTTGTTTTTTATTGGTTGTATTTTCTGTTACTTGTTATTTAGTTTGACAATCAGCTTTTAGTTTCTGCTGTCTGCCTTTTCATATGTAAAATGCTTTCACTGAGTTTCTTTATGTTTTGCTTTGGTTTGTTTTTTATCCACACTGTGCTGAATAAAAAGGTTGTTCATGTTTTATTATTGTGACTTGTGTGTGTGGAGCCATGAAGACTTTGTGGAACCAAATAAAGAAACAAGAATCTATTCCTCAATAATGAAATGTTTCTGCCTCTTCTTTTTTATATTATTGTAAAAATGGCCATATTATGTATTGGTATATATTCCATTTAAAGACATTCATTGAATCTGTAAGGTTTTTTAAAAATGTTTTTTGTATAGAAATATTTTCTTTGTATTGAACACTATATTTATGGTGGGTGTGGCAAACTCCAAATTTTTTATAAATTATTTGGGTCGCTGTTTGGCTGCCCACAAGAGTAAAAATAAAAATACAAAAAGGCTACACCACATTGGCTCAAAGAACCACAACTACCTAATTAATATTATTTCAATTATTGTTGAAATTTTTTACTTTGTTCAGACTTCATGCTGGTTCCCTTCTTTTCTAGACCATGTCAGATCTAGCTTCTTCTGTGGGAATGTGGTCAGTCTGTTAGTGCAGATAACATTTGATCTTTGAAATGGCAGCAGAAAACAGACAAACATCTAGTTATAAAATAAGAAACAGGACAGCAGTTCAGGCAGCTGGTTCCCCCCAACATGCAGTGTCAAACCAGGTAATGTAACCGTCTTTTGGTCAAAAAGCTACGTAGGAACGTGGGTCAGAGGTCAGGTCCTGGTCGTCCCTGAATACGGACAGACTGTGTCAAAAGTGGTCAGTTCAAGTCGGTCAGGTGCACTGTTTGTCCCCATGAATCATGGGAGAGAGATTATCTCTAGCCTGGATTAGTATTTAGGATCCTTGTCTACAGAATCATCATCACCTCTTTATGGTGGTTTTGGAACAGATGAAAAAGGCTTGTATGCATCGGGAGAGAGAGATTTTCTCTCCACTGTGATCCCAGATCCCAGGTTTATCTTCTCTGTTCAGATTTCAAAAAGACAGATTAGCCTTGTGTGGGGCCATTGTGGCTATGACATTTGATCCATCCATCGTCAAACGCTTATCCTGCGTACAGGGTCGCGGGGGGGCTGGAGCCAATCCCAGCTGACATCGAGCGAAAGGCGGGGTCCACCCTGGACAGGTCGCCAGTCCATCGCAGGGCCACACATAGACAGACTCACACGCACACCTGAGGACAATTTAGAGACACCAATTAGCCTAGCCTGCATGTCTTTGGACGGTGGGAGGAAGCCGGAGCGAACCCACGCGGACACGGGGAGAACATGCTCCACACAGAAAGGCCGGGGCAACCGGGGTTTGAACCCACGACCTTCTTGCTGTGACTCCAGATACCAAACGACCTGAGGTGAGCCACGCTGCAGTAACCTGGCTGCTGTCCATCAGCTGAGTCTCAAATCCCTCATCCATCCCTCTGTTGCCAAGTTGTTGTGCAGAATCGAACAAATTAATGGATTACAACAAACTGTCCAGTCTTTTATTTATTGTCAGAAGAAAGGAACAAGGACGTTCTCAAAAAGATTCAGCTGGGTCAGACGTCATCAGACATCTGGCCCCAAGCAGGAGAGTCTCAGACATCTGGCCCCCAGCAGGAGAGTCTCAGACATCTGGCCCCAATCAGGACAGTCTCAGACATCTGGCCCCAATCAGAAGAGTCTCAGACATCTGGCCCCCAGCAGGAGAGTCTCAGACATCTGGCCCCAATCAGAAGAGTCTCAGACATCTGGCCCCAATCAGAAGAGTCTCAGACATCTGGCCCCAATCAGAAGAGTCTCAGACATCTGGCCCACAGCAGGACAGTCTCAGACATCTGGC
>NC_060167.1:559275-560706 GCF_021292245.1 Micropterus dolomieu | reverse complement strand
GAATGTGGTCAGTCTGTTAGTGCAGATAACATTTGATCTTTGAAATGGCAGCAGAAAACAGACAAACATCTAGTTATAAAATAAGAAACAGGACAGCAGTTCAGGCAGCTGGTTCCCCCCAACATGCAGTGTCAAACCAGGTAATGTAACCGTCTTTTGGTCAAAAAGCTACGTAGGAACGTGGGTCAGAGGTCAGGTCCTGGTCGTCCCTGAATACGGACAGACTGTGTCAAAAGTGGTCAGTTCAAGTCGGTCAGGTGCACTGTTTGTCCCCATGAATCATGGGAGAGAGATTATCTCTAGCCTGGATTAGTATTTAGGATCCTTGTCTACAGAATCATCATCACCTCTTTATGGTGGTTTTGGAACAGATGAAAAAGGCTTGTATGCATCGGGAGAGAGAGATTTTCTCTCCACTGTGATCCCAGATCCCAGGTTTATCTTCTCTGTTCAGATTTCAAAAAGACAGATTAGCCTTGTGTGGGGCCATTGTGGCTATGACATTTGATCCATCCATCGTCAAACGCTTATCCTGCGTACAGGGTCGCGGGGGGGCTGGAGCCAATCCCAGCTGACATCGAGCGAAAGGCGGGGTCCACCCTGGACAGGTCGCCAGTCCATCGCAGGGCCACACATAGACAGACTCACACGCACACCTGAGGACAATTTAGAGACACCAATTAGCCTAGCCTGCATGTCTTTGGACGGTGGGAGGAAGCCGGAGCGAACCCACGCGGACACGGGGAGAACATGCTCCACACAGAAAGGCCGGGGCAACCGGGGTTTGAACCCACGACCTTCTTGCTGTGACTCCAGATACCAAACGACCTGAGGTGAGCCACGCTGCAGTAACCTGGCTGCTGTCCATCAGCTGAGTCTCAAATCCCTCATCCATCCCTCTGTTGCCAAGTTGTTGTGCAGAATCGAACAAATTAATGGATTACAACAAACTGTCCAGTCTTTTATTTATTGTCAGAAGAAAGGAACAAGGACGTTCTCAAAAAGATTCAGCTGGGTCAGACGTCATCAGACATCTGGCCCCAAGCAGGAGAGTCTCAGACATCTGGCCCCCAGCAGGAGAGTCTCAGACATCTGGCCCCAATCAGGACAGTCTCAGACATCTGGCCCCCAGCAGAAGAGTCTCAGACATCTGGCCCCCAGCAGAAGAGTCTCAGACATCTGGCCCCAATCAGAAGAGTCTCAGACATCTGGCCCCCAGCAGGAGAGTCTCAGACATCTGGCCCCAATCAGGACAGTCTCAGACATCTGGCCCCAATCAGAAGAGTCTCAGACATCTGGCCCCAATCAGAAGAGTCTCAGACATCTGGCCCCCAGCAGGACAGTCTCAGACATCTGGCCCCCAGCAGGACAGTCTCAGACATCTGGCCCCCAGCAGGAGAGTCTCAGACATCTGGCCCCAAGCAGGAGAGT
>NC_060167.1:557549-559255 GCF_021292245.1 Micropterus dolomieu | reverse complement strand
CTGGCCCCCAGCAGGACAGTCTCAGACATCTGGCCCCCAGCAGGAGAGTCTCAGACATCTGGCCCCAAGCAGGAGAGTCTCAGACATCTGGCCCCAAGTAGGAGAGTCTCAGACATCTGGCCCCCAGCAGGAGAGTCTCAGACATCTGGCCCCAAGCAGGACAGTCTCAGACATCTGGCCCCCAGCAGGAGAGTCTCAGACATCTGGCCCCAATCAGGACAGTCTCAGACATCTGGCCCCCAGCAGGAGAGTCTCAGACATCTGGCCCCAATCAGGACAGTCTCAGACATCTGGCCCCCAGCAGGAGAGTCTCAGACATCTGGCCCCCAGCAGGACAGTCTCAGACATCTGGCCCCAAGCAGGAGAGTCTCAGACATCTGGCCCCCAGCAGAAGAGTCTCAGACATCTGGCCCCCAGCAGGAGAGTCTCAGACATCTGGCCCCAAGCAGGAGAGTCTCAGACATCTGGCCCCAATCAGGAGAGTCTCAGACATCTGGCCCCCAGCAGAAGAGTCTCAGACATCTGGCCCCCAGCAGGAGGGTCTCAGACATCTGGCCCCCAGCAGAAGAGTCTCAGACATCTGGCCCCCAGCAGAAGAGTCTCAGACATCTGGCCCCAAGCAGGAGGGTCTCAGACATCTGGCCCCAAGCAGGAGGGTCTCAGACATCTGGCCCCCAGCAGAAGAGTCTCAGACATCTGGCCCCAAGCAGGAGAGTCTCAGACATCTGGCCCCAAGCAGAAGAGTCTCAGACATCTGGCCCCCAGCAGAAGGCAAACACAACAGTTGAAGCAGGTAGGCTGCTCCCTTACAATTTCACAGATGTTCATACAAGACTTACCAGCCATGAACTGAAGAAGATCCATTTTCTACCACTACATGGGCTACTGGGGCAACTGGGGACCAGCACCTCCAACTCTGAGGCTAGATGCTTGCTCTGGGTTTGGTGTGAGTTGCTGTCCCAAGTGAATACTAATTTTGTTACTGTTCATTAAGAACAGCACCATGCTGCCAGCAGACGACGTGTGGAAGCTCAGGAGCCAAACCCCATTAGTTTTAGAACTTGTTGCTGTATCAGACTTCCTTCCAATATAATGTTTAGATATAAATGATGATTTTATTATTCTCTCCCAAAATGTTAAAACAATGTACTACACTTTATTCACCTCCTGCTTTAATGTTTCATTTACTAATAAAAACCAAATGAGCTACAGGAGCCAACACAGAGCTTTGATAAACTGTAAGAACTTGTGTGTTGTGAGCAGATTTCATGCAGCATGAAGCAGGAATTAAAATCAGTAAGAATGAGAGCAGGCATGCTGGATTGTTCAAGTCTCTGCACGTTTCATCTTTGATGTGACACTGAATCAACAGAGCGGACACACTCCTGCACGTGCACGCCCTTATTAACACACACACACACAGGGAACACACACATGAAACCAGACACCAGATTTGTGTGTGCAGCAGCTTGGCTATGATTCCTGCTGCTGTCTGGTTGATACAAACTGTTAGAGCAGTCCAATGTACATTCTGAGCTCTGATTGGACAGTTATTTTCTATCACAGGAAATAGTTCACTTCCTGAGGTACAACTTGTTTCCTCAGTACTGCTCTGCCTCTGACGGGAAGTTTTTGTTTTTCTGATCAGAGCCCTGACCCGGCCACCGCCCAACAACGAGCCCGACTCGCCCGTCACTGGAAGAGTA
>NC_060167.1:549082-551582 GCF_021292245.1 Micropterus dolomieu | reverse complement strand
CTGCGCGGCGTGCGGGATCCTCAGCAGCGATGAGGCTGGATGCACAAGTTTGTTTGTGACTTCATGTAGAAAGACTTGTTTTGAAAACCGAGTTTGGGCCTGAGTGTCTTTGAAATCTGTGTGTTTACAACTCGTGAACTGAGCTGCACGGCTGTGCGTCTCTCTGAGGAGACACGATGTTGCAGCTTCCATGTTGTGTAAACGTGAAGCGACGGGATCTGTGACCCTCCTGGTTATTTAAGGCGTCTTGTGAATAAAGCGTGTTGTTGCTCATGTGAGGCGTCGAGCTCGGTGCAGGTGAGGCTCAGGTTACAGGTGTGTGTGTAAACAGTCATCAGTGTGTGCCGTGTGATGAGAGGCTGACAGGAAGGGCGTGTGTCGCCGACGCCTTTCATCTGGAAATACAGGATTTAGGAAGAGGAAACTGCAAACACTCATTTTTACCTGCCGATGCTCTTTGATGTTTCGCCGCCGCCTGTTGAAACAAACGTGAGCAGCGGCCTCACCTGAGCTACAACACCTTCATGTCGCTGCAGGAACTCTGAAACAGCGTGAAACCTGGACTTCTACTGTCATTTCAATAAGCTGCAGCGTTTCATATTCTGTGGTCGCTCCTCTCTCGTCACCTGACGCCCCATCACACACCTGGAGGGGCGGAGCTTCAGCAGTAAAGCTTCAGTGTTTCATCCTGCAGCCTCAGAGGAAGCAGCAGCATCTGAAGGTGAGACAAAGAGACGGCAGTACACTTACTATCAGGTAGTACTATCAGGTAGTACACATGAATATATGTACAGATATCTAATATACTGTGGTTTATATCAAGTGTACTGTACATTATCTAGTGTACTTTGGTTTATATGTAGTATTCTGTGGTATATATGTAGTATTCTGTGGTACTATCAAGTGTACTGTAGATTAACTAGTGTACTTTGGTTTATATGTAGTATTCTGTGGATTATATATACATACTGTGGTATATATGTAGTATTCTGTGGTATATAAGTAGTATTCTGTGGTATATATGTAGTATACTGTGGATTATATATACATACTGTGGTATATATGTATTATACTGTGGATTATATATACATACTGTGGTATATATGTAGTATACTGTGGATTATATATACATACTGTGGTATATAAGTAGTATACTGTGGACTATATATACATACTGTGGTATATATGTAGTATTCTGTGGTATATAAGTAGTATTCTGTGGTATATAAGTAGTATTCTGTGGTATATAAGTAGTATTCTGTGGACTATATATACATACTGTGGTATATATGTAGTATACTGTGGATTATATATACATACTGTGGTATATATGTAGTATACTGTGGATTATATATACATACTGTGGTATATATGTATTATACTGTAGATTATATATACATACTGTGGTATATATGTAGTATACTGTGGATTATATATACATACTGTGATATATATGTATTATACTGTGGATTATATATACATACTGTGGTATATATGTAGTATACTGTGGATTATATATACATACTGTGGTATATATGTAGTATTCTGTGGTATATATGTAGTATTCTGTGGTATATATGTAGTATTCTGTGGACTATATATACATACTGTGGTATATATGTATATATGTAGTATTCTGTGGTATATATGTAGTATACTGTGGATTATATATACATACTGTGGTATATATGTAGTATTCTGTGGTATATATGTAGTATTCTGTGGATTATATATACATACTGTGGTATATATGTAGTATTCTGTGGTATATATGTAGTATACTGTGGATTATATATACATACTCTGGTATATATGTAGTATACTATGGATTATATATACATACTGTGGTATATATGTAGTATACTGTGGATTATATATACATACTGTGGTATATATGTAGTATTCTGTGGTATATATATACATACTGTGGTATATATGTAGTATACTATGGATTATATATACACACATACTGTGGTATATATGTAGTATTCTGTGGTATATATGTAGTATTCTGTGATTTATATATACATATTGTGATATATATGTAGTATTCTGTGGCATATATGTAGTATTCTGTGGTATATAGATATACCGTGGTATATATACATACTGTGGTATATATGTAGTATTCTGTGATTTATATCAAGTTTACTGTAGATTATCTAGTGTACTTTGGTTTATATGTAGTATACTGTGGATTATATGTACATACTGTGGTATATACCACTGTATAATACATATATACATGTAGTATTCTGTGGTATATATATAGTATACTGTGGATTATATATACATACTGTGGTATATATGTAGTATACTGTGGACTATATATACATACTGTGGTATATATGTAGTATTCTGTGGTATATATATAGTATACTGTGGATTATATATACATACTGTGGTTTATATGTATTATACTGTGGATTATATATACATACTGTGGATTATAAGTAGTATTCTGTGGTATATATGTAGTATACTGTGGACTATATATACA
>NC_060167.1:547170-548982 GCF_021292245.1 Micropterus dolomieu | reverse complement strand
CATACTGTGGTATATATGTATTATACTGTGGATTATATATACATACTGTGGTATATATGTAGTATACTGTGGATTATATATACATACTGTGGTATATATGTAGTATACTGTGGATTATATATACATACTGTGGTATATATGTAGTATTCTGTGGATTATATATACATACTGTGGTATATATGTAGTATTCTGTGGTATATATGTAGTATTCTGTGGTATATATGTAGTATTCTGTGGTATATATGTAGTATACTGTGGACTATATATACATACTGTGGTATATATGTATATATGTAGTATTCTGTGGTATATATGTAGTATACTGTGGATTATATATACATACTGTGGTATATATGTAGTATACTGTGGATTATATATACATACTGTGGTATATATGTAGTATTCTGTGGTATATAAGTAGTATTCTGTGGTATATAAGTAGTATTCTGTGGTATATATGTAATATACTGTGGACTATATATAAATAGGTATTATACTGTGGATTATATATACATACTGTGGTATATATGTAGTATTCTGTGGTATATATGTAGTATACTGTGGATTATATATACATACTGTGGTATATAAGTAGTATTCTGTGGTATATAGGTATTATACTGTGGATTATATATACATACTGTGGTATATATGTAGTATTCTGTGGTATATATGTAGTATTCTGAGATTTATATATACATATTGTGGTATATATGTAGTATTCTGAGATTTATATATACATATTGTGGTATATATGTAGTATTCTGTGGTATATAGATATACTGTGGTATATATGTAGTATTCTGTGATTTATATCAAGTGTACTGTAGATTATCTAGTGTACTTTGGTTTATATGTAGTATACTGTGGATTATATATACATACTGTGGTATATATGTAGTATACTGTGGTATATATGTATTATACTGTGGATTATATACACATACTGTGGTATATATGTAGTATTCTGTGGTATATATGTAGTATACTGTGGATTATATATACATACTGTGGTATATATGTAGTATTCTGTGGATTATATGTAGTATACAGTGGTATATATGTATTATACAGTGGTATATATGTATTATACTGTGGATTATATGTACATACTGTGGATTATATGTACATACTGTGGTATATATGTATTATACAGTGGTATATATGTATTATACTGTGGATTATATTTACATACTGTGGTATATATGTAATATTCTGTGGTATATATATAGTATACTGTGGATTATATATACATACTGTGGTATATATGTAGTATACTGTGGATTATATATACATACTGTGGTATATATGTAGTATTCTGTGGTATATAAGTAGTATTCTGTGGTATATAAGTAGTATTCTGTGGTATATATGTAATATACTGTGGACTATATATACATAGGTATTATACTGTGGATTATATATACATACTGTGGTATATATGTAGTATTCTGTGGTATATATGTAGTATACTGTGGATTATATATACATACTGTGGTACATATGTAGTATACTGTGGATTATATATACATACTGTGGTATATAAGTAGTATACTGTGGATTATATATACATACTGTGGTATATATGTAGTATACTGTGGATTATATATACATACTGTGGTATATAAGTAGTATTCTGTGGTATATATGTAGTATACTGTGGATTATATATACACATACTGTGGTATATATGTAGTATTCTGTGGATTATATGTAGTATACTGTGGATTATATATACATACTGTGGTTTATATGTATTATACTGTGGATTATATATACATACTGTGGATTATAAGTAGTATTCTGTGGTAT
>NC_060167.1:541386-547140 GCF_021292245.1 Micropterus dolomieu | reverse complement strand
TAGTATACTGTGGATTATATATACATACTGTGGTTTATATGTATTATACTGTGGATTATATATACATACTGTGGATTATAAGTAGTATTCTGTGGTATATATGTAGTATACTGTGGACTATATATACACATACTGTGGTATATATGTAGTATTCTGTGGTATATATGTATTAAACTGTGGATTATATATACATACTGTGGTATATATGTAGTATACTGTGGATTATATATACATACTGTGGTATATAAGTAGTATTCTGTGGTATATATGTAGTATACTGTGGATTATATATACACATACTGTGGTATATATGTAGTATTCTGTGGATTATATGTAGTATACTGTGGATTATATATACATACTGTGGTTTATATGTATTATACTGTGGATTATATATACATACTGTGGATTATAAGTAGTATTCTGTGGTATATATGTAGTATACTGTGGACTATATATACACATACTGTGGTATATATGTAGTATTCTGTGGTATATATGTATTAAACTGTGGATTATATATACATACTGTGGTATATATGTAGTATACTGTGGATTATATATACATACTGTGGTATATAAGTAGTATTCTGTGGTATATATGTAGTATACTGTGGATTATATATACACATACTGTGGTATATATGTAGTATTCTGTGGATTATATGTAGTATACTGTGGATTATATATACATACTGTGGTTTATATGTATTATACTGTGGATTATATATACATACTGTGGATTATAAGTAGTATTCTGTGGTATATATGTAGTATACTGTGGACTATATATACACATACTGTGGTATATATGTAGTATTCTGTGGTATATATGTATTAAACTGTGGATTATATATACATACTGTGGTATATATGTAGTATACTGTGGATTATATATACATACTGTGGTATATAAGTAGTATTCTGTGGTATATATGTAGTATTCTGTGGTATATATGTAGTATACTGTGGATTATATGTAGTATTCTGTGGATTATATGTAGTATACTGTGGATTATATATACATACTGTGGTTTATATGTATTATACTGTGGATTATATATATACTGTGGATTATAAGTAGTATTCTGTGGTATATATGTAGTATACTGTGGACTATATATACATACTGTGGTATATATGTAGTATTCTGTGGTATATGTATTAAACTGTGGATTATATATACATACTGTGGTATATATGTAGTATTCTGTGGTATATATGTAGTATACTGTGGATTATATATACATACTGTGGTATATAAGTAGTATTCTGTGGATTATATAACACACATGTTTATATCTAGTGTACTGCTGTTTTTGTGGAGCACATAGGTTTCACAGAAGAATTTACGCGGTTTAAACGAGTTCAAACTCTTTGACAGCTGATTAATGAATCTGAGCAAGTTGTACGAAAGGTCTGATAACTGATCTGCAGCCAGAAGCGCAGGGGCACGCTCAGACTGGGTAACAGAAGGGCGCGTAGCCGCGTGACGTCCCCCCGTTGGTTTGTGGACCGTCATTCTGAGGCCTCCAGTTTGGCATTTTGGCCGTCGCCATCTTGTTTTCCGGAACAGACGTGACCATATGGACGAGAGGGTGAAGCTAGCCAGCTTGGTTAGCAAGCTGCATCTGTAATTCACGTTAACTGTGAGATCAGCTGGGATGCTAATTTTGGCTAGCGACAACCAGGCTTAAAACAACCAGAAAAATGAACGCCTCTATCCTGACTGACAGGTCGCCATGGAGTTATTTATCGTGTCTAAAACTAGAGATATCATTTCTGAGCGTTTCAACCGAAACAGTTTAACAGCTTTAAGATGTCTCAGGTTGTGTCTCTGTGTCTCTGCAGGTCAGCAGGAGCGTCTGAGGATGAACCTGGACTGAGGTCTGTGGTGGTCTCCAGCAGGTCTCAGTCAGAACTGGTCACATGATGAGCTCCCCTTTCCCTCCATCGTCTTACCTGAGCTTCAGTCTGTCTCACCGCGAGGACCGCAGTGTCTCTCAGCCCCCTCTGTCCAGCTCCGTCCCCTTCCTCCTCTACCCCTCCAGCATGGACCACTACAAGGACACTCTGAGGGGCCCCGGTCCCGGGCTCCTGCCCTACCTGGCCCCCTTCCACCACCACGGACACTTCAGCGTCTACGAGTGTCCCTTCGAGCCGGCGTTCATCCAGAAACGTAACGAGCGGGAGCGTCAGAGGGTGAGGTGCGTGAACCAGGGCTACGCCAAACTGAGGGACCACCTGCCGGGTCAGAGCCCCGACAAGCGGCTCAGCAAGGTGGAGACGCTGAGAGCCGCCATCAGGTACATCAAGTACCTGCAGGGCCTGGTGGAGCCGGACTCTCCCGACACCTCGTCTCCTGGACCGGACTGTGGAGGAGAGTCTGAGGGGGTCACGTGTTAAGCTGCAGACGCTTCTTCTCTTCTGCTTTTCAAACACAGACTCATGTTATTATTAGTGCTGTAGAGAGAGAGGTCAGTGTCTGATGACCGGGACAAACAGAACTGGGATCAAAGTTCAGTCTTAATCTTCAATAGTAATTTGACATAAAAAAAAGTCTGCTTTTTCTTTTTTTCTGTCTCCCAGAGGACGTTTCACCTGTCAAACACTCTCTCCGTAGATTTAATGTAGATTCATGCCGACTGCCTGGATGAAGGATTGAAAACTGACAGGATTAAACACGGACAGTCAGATGTTAAAAAACCAGAGTTCACTGTAATAACTTTAAATGATGAAACTGTTTGTTCATGTACATCCTGTCTGAGAGTCTTTGAGACAAATGCTAACGTGCTAAACTGGGGCTGTGGTGCTCAGGGAGGTGTTTCAGTGGCAGCCATCATAAGAGCTGGTTTCTCTAAAAGCTAAAGACAGGTACTTCCTCTCTTACCTCCTTTAGCACAGACAGGACCATCCTGGACCAAAGGAAAGGAGGTAATGCCGTCCCACAGTTCCTTGCGGCAGCACATAAATGTAGAAACAACAGAGCGCCTGTTTTTCAGTCTTCGCAATTTAGCAAAAACAAAACCTCATCGCAGAAAGGCGTGTCCTAGACCGTACGATTCGTCACTATCCCCCAAACACGTAGACATAAGGTTTATGAATGTGCGATGGAGTGGCGCTCAGTTATGAGGCAAAATGTCCTTTGGCTCAAAACGCCATTCAAATGAATTGGATTTTCCCACGCATCGATTATAGCGCCACCTTCAGGCTGAATTGGACCAATATTTTCAGGTGCCATCAGGGGCCCATGGGGAACAAATGCCCTAAAATTAGTATCAATTGGACTTGTGATTATGGAGATATAAAATGAATAACGGGGGTTTTTCAAACATCTTTAATCTGCAGTAACAGCGCCACCTATGGGCACGAGGGTCAACTTTGGTGCCTGGAGTCAGGGACTAACAATTCGGCTCACGTTTCATGTCAATGTGAGTCGTCATCATAGATCAACAGATATTAAACAGCGCCACCTAGGGGCTAGTTGCACCAGATTTCATACAGCCCCTCAGGAAGTTGTGCCAGATAAGGTCCCAAAGTTTGGTGCTGACATTCCAAACCTAAGATATGATCTCACTTCCTGTTGTTAGCATTTGGCTTAAACATTTGTTAGCTTCTAATAAGAACAGTTTTTCGAGATTGAGCTCGATCCCCTGAACGCGTGGATGTAAGGTTTTTGATACGCGCCTTCGTATGCGGGAGTTCCAAGCCCAGACGCATTGACCTTGCTAATAGCGCCCCCTAGAGGTAGAAGTGTGCGAATTTTTGCGCCTGAGGTCATTGCGGTGACCTGGACCTACGCTAGGAGTGTCACGTCTGTAGCACTTACCGCCTGGGCCGCAATATGATCCTTACCTACGGAAGAATAAAAATCCTTAGCTTTCCAATAGTCCTGCCGGTCCCGGGAACCGCGATGCCTCACATAACATAAATTACTTTTCAGCCACAGCGAGGAATAATGTTCACCATCTTAGTTTAGCCTGTTAGCATGCTACCATTAGCTAATTAGCAGTAAAGCGTGTCCAGCTGAGGCTGATGGGAATGTTATTAGGTGGGTACGAGATAACTGTGACTGACATTCACTGAATTTATCGTCAACCTTGAGCGACTGCAGGGGCGGAGAATAAAAACAGCGTCACATGGTGACGTTTTGCAGCGCCGGCAAAAGACAGACATGTCATGTGACATGGTGACGTTTTGCACCATGTCATGTGACATGGGTAGCAAGGCGGCTGCAGCGCGTTTACCTGTAGGCGGCGCCGTGTTGGACCTGCAGCAGCAGCAGCGTTTACCTGTAGGCGGCGCCGTGTTGGACCTGCAGCAGCAGCAGCGTTTACCTGTAGGCGGCGCCGTGTTGGACCTGCAGCAGCAGCAGCGTTTACCTGTAGGCGGCGCCGTGTTGGACCTGCAGTAGCAGCAGCGTTTACCTGCAGTAGCAGCAGCGTTTACCTGTAGGTGGCGCCGTGTTGGACCTGCAGTAGCAGCAGCGTTTACCTGCAGTAGCAGCAGCGTTTACCTGTAGGTGGCGCCGTATTTTTCTGTTCATCTTTCTAAACTAAATTTCAGACATTTCCAGAGTTTTCAAGGACCCAGAGATGCTTCAAGGCCTTGATGATCAATGACAACAGGTTTCCATAGGAAGAAAAGACAAACGACCCAGTGATCATTAAATATTGATTTAATATTTGTCATATTTAGTTGTGAGGAAATGAAGCAGAACGAGTCACCGGTTAGAAAAATAAAAATCATTCTGGACTAAAATAACAGCAAACAGTCGTCTGTCGTCTCCTGCAGACGCTTTAACTAAACGATTTTTCTTCTTTAATGATTTATAATAATTATCAGTTTTAGAAACACGACTCTGTTTAACTGAACACTGAACACGCGTTTCTGCCTCTCACTGAGTCTCAGGAGGTCGACCCTCACGGTTTCTGACTTCCTGTCAGCTGAACGCCGTCACTGCGCCCTCGACAGGACGAGAACAGACGTGAACTCACAGACCGAAGCTTCCGTCCACCGAGTAAACAAAGTGAACTGGTTTCTACTTTTTGGTCGAGATGATTTCTGTTTCAGAGGTTGTTGGATAATAATAATAATAATGACTTCCTGTATCTAATACTTTATCCGCAGGAACAGATTTATTTTAAAGTGGCGAGCGCTCAGATCCTCAGGTGGAGACGCAGAAACAAGCTTCCTGTCTGTCAGCTGTTCAGATCAACAACAGGACCTTAACACAGAATACTGCAGCGCATCACACGATCAGCTCCTCCTCACACAGCCGCCATCTTTGGCTTCACAGACAGAACTGAAGCAGCCAATAGGAATCCAGCATCCTGTCACCTGCTGGACGAGTCGCACGAAGCGGCCGCTTCCTTCTCAGATGATAAATGATATTTAATGATAAACAGCCGGCTGAGTGTGAGGCGGAGCTGAATGATGACATGCGATTGGTTGGTCGAGTTGTTTAGATAATCGGTGAACGGGGTTTCTTCTTCTCTCCTCCGACTGTGAGCAGAGAAGAACTTCCTGTTTCTCTCCGGCTGTAAACTGAACATCTGCGAGCGTTTAATAACACGTCACGCTGGACCTGAGAGGAACATGTTTAACTGATTCAATTATAACCTGGCACATTAACCAATAAAGAATCTCTCTTCAGACACGTCTTTAGTGTGGACTGGTTCATCTGAAGCGCCTGATCGAGTCGTTCAGCACAAACATTAGGAAACAAACTGAAGCAGGTGCAACACAAACACA
>NC_060167.1:536476-541286 GCF_021292245.1 Micropterus dolomieu | reverse complement strand
TTTCCAGAGTTTTCAAGGACCCAGAGATGCTTCAAGGCCTTGATGATCAATGACAACAGGTTTCCATAGGAAGAAAAGACAAACGACCCAGTGATCATTAAATATTGATTTAATATTTGTCATATTTAGTTGTGAGGAAATGAAGCAGAACGAGTCACCGGTTAGAAAAATAAAAATCATTCTGGACTAAAATAACAGCAAACAGTCGTCTGTCGTCTCCTGCAGACGCTTTAACTAAACGATTTTTCTTCTTTAATGATTTATAATAATTATCAGTTTTAGAAACACGACTCTGTTTAACTGAACACTGAACACGCGTTTCTGCCTCTCACTGAGTCTCAGGAGGTCGACCCTCACGGTTTCTGACTTCCTGTCAGCTGAACGCCGTCACTGCGCCCTCGACAGGACGAGAACAGACGTGAACTCACAGACCGAAGCTTCCGTCCACCGAGTAAACAAAGTGAACTGGTTTCTACTTTTTGGTCGAGATGATTTCTGTTTCAGAGGTTGTTGGATAATAATAATAATAATGACTTCCTGTATCTAATACTTTATCCGCAGGAACAGATTTATTTTAAAGTGGCGAGCGCTCAGATCCTCAGGTGGAGACGCAGAAACAAGCTTCCTGTCTGTCAGCTGTTCAGATCAACAACAGGACCTTAACACAGAATACTGCAGCGCATCACACGATCAGCTCCTCCTCACACAGCCGCCATCTTTGGCTTCACAGACAGAACTGAAGCAGCCAATAGGAATCCAGCATCCTGTCACCTGCTGGACGAGTCGCACGAAGCGGCCGCTTCCTTCTCAGATGATAAATGATATTTAATGATAAACAGCCGGCTGAGTGTGAGGCGGAGCTGAATGATGACATGCGATTGGTTGGTCGAGTTGTTTAGATAATCGGTGAACGGGGTTTCTTCTTCTCTCCTCCGACTGTGAGCAGAGAAGAACTTCCTGTTTCTCTCCGGCTGTAAACTGAACATCTGCGAGCGTTTAATAACACGTCACGCTGGACCTGAGAGGAACATGTTTAACTGATTCAATTATAACCTGGCACATTAACCAATAAAGAATCTCTCTTCAGACACGTCTTTAGTGTGGACTGGTTCATCTGAAGCGCCTGATCGAGTCGTTCAGCACAAACATTAGGAAACAAACTGAAGCAGGTGCAACACAAACACACCCCCCCCCCGTCAGTCACATGACCTCGGACACTTCCTGCTGAAGCAGCAGCTTGTCTCTCTGTAACTGAAAAGTCACAGTCAACACGAGGAGGGAGGGAATACTGAAACTGCAAACGGCTGCAGACTCTTTCAGACGTCTGTCTCTTTCAGTCCCGACGCCGTCCCGCAGGCTCGCGGCGCCGCCTCACAGTGAAGCCACGTTAAGCCCTTCAGATCAGCAGCAACACCAGCTTCCGCTTAGAGAGTCAGTCAGGAAGCGGCCCTGAATCAGGCTGCAGAGACACCGACACGTGGACTCTGTCTGACCCACGCCAGTCAGGAGTTCAGCTCTCAGTCCGTCCACCTGCTCCGTGTCTCTGCAGAGTCAAGTTTCTGTTCACCTGCGGAACAGGTGCAGCGTGTCAGCTCCTCAGCGCAACGTGCACCGGACCGGGTTTTTAAACCCGTTCTCTGAAATGACTCGCGGATACAAACAGGTGTGAAGCAGCTGCGACGTGTTCGCTCGTCAAAATAACGTCCACAGAAAGAGCTTCCTGTTGCCGCCGACAGGCTCAGGCTGACTACAGCGTGGGAAGGATCCCTACGAGGGACCCGAGGAAGCCGCCGCCGGTGGAAACGAGGGAGGCGTTTGTTGTGTTCGTAGAGGAGCTGCTAGTGAGACTTTATCTCCTGACGTTACTCCAACAACAAACTCCTCTCCCTCGTTTCCACCGGCGGCGGCTTCCTGCAACAACTCGCCTCTCATGATGTCGTCAGACACCTGGTCTAACCGTCTGAGCCTGTCGGGCCGAAACGATGATTTCACGAATATGTTGCAGCTGCTGCACAGATTCAAAACTGTTTGTACCTACAAGTCATTTCAGCACCAACAGAGTTTAAAAATACCAGATTATCTATTAACTAGCACACGGAGGACACGTCGTCCCTCAGGCGTCCCGGACCTGGAGGACACGTCGTCCCTCAGGCGTCCTGGAGGTAGAGGACGGCGCCGAGGCGGCGGGACACCAGGCTGCGGTGCTGCGGCTGCAGGCAGTAGGCGATGCTCTGCTCCACCTCCTGGCAGCGGCGCAGGAATCGGAGGCGGTCTCGGGCCAGCTCCTCCCAGGGGCCCCGGCGGTCCTCCTCCTCCTCGCCACAGCTGGCAAAGAACTCCTCCACGTAGTCACAGAAACGCACCTGACAGGAAGAAGGAGGAGGACAGGAGTCAGTTCAGGTTCAGCCCGTTCTGTTAGTCTGACCTGGAGCTGATCTCTGAGAATAAAAGACCCCCCGGCGCCCGGGATCAATACGTGAGGAGGAGTCAGTCCTGTAGTCATGAAACGATCTGCAGCCGAGTCTGACAGTAGTTCAGGTCCACGACGTGACCCATTAACTCTAAATCAGGGGTCTCAAACTCGACCGCGGGCCGGATGTGGTTCCGGAGATGGAAGAGAAATAGCAAAACCTTTATTTAACCTTTATTTCTATTTTATAGCTGCTTCAATTCAAGCTACCAATTTGAATAATTAAAATAAAAACACAATTTTTAAATGCATTTCGTTTGTCACGGCGAAGGCAAGGTGGCCTCAGATGCCCGCTGTTGGCTGAAGAAAAAGATGCTGCTGTCCAAATCGAAACAGAAGGTGGAAGATAAACACAGGCTGTTTCAAGAAAGACGGACAAGGAGGAACACAGAGTGCAAACACGGTCACGGTTTTGTCAGTGTCCTGCCGTAAATTCAAGTAAAAAACTAATGTTTGCATTTTTCTGTATGATGCAAGATGTGAGTTAATTTGTGGCCCAGTGTGTATTACTGAAGTTGTCTATGAAGGTTCTCAGTCATCCAGGTCATAGTTATCCAACGAAGGTTAAAGTCAAGGGCAACTGGACTTGGTTGAAGACGTTTGTCCCTCATCCAAAAGGACTTCTTCAGTTCTGTTACTATTATTACTGAAGTTACACGTACCTGAGAATGTACTATATTTGAGTAAAGTATAAATAGTACTTTTTGACTTCAGTACAATTATCAGACAAACACATGAAAATATGTTGGTAATGCCAATAAAATAAGTACATGTTGAGAATACTGCGCTTTCTTGGAGTACTTTAATGCTGCTGTGGCCCTCCTATGAGGTGACAGTACCAAAGTGGCCCCTGGATGATCTGAGACCCCTGCTCTAGATATTAAAACCCCCGACGCACCAGCTGGGTTTAGTCCAGGACCAGATCAGAGAACAGCTTTCATTTGAGCCACAGGGGGGCGACAGAGTGTCCGTCACAGTCCAGCAGCTGATCCCGCAGGGGCCGACCCACGTTGAACTCTGATCAGCGTTACCATGGAAATAAGCCTGTCACAATCAATACTGAGTTGCATGACGGGTCCCAGCAAGAAACAGTGTTATTGTAATCTAAAGAGCATAAAGCCTGGAGGCTGTGGAAAGGCAGACACAACCCTGCAGTACCTGCAGTACATGCAGTACCTGCAGTACATGCAGTACCTGCAGTACAGGGACAGAGGGAGGAGATCAGTGCTGCCCCCCCCCCGGTGTTCCTACTTCTCACATGCCTCTCATATTAATGTCATGGTTTAAATATTTATCTCTGGTTTCAAGTCAACGTTTTTCAGCTGCAGTAAAGTGAGACGCTCTAAATCCAGAACCAGGAAGCAGAAACCCTGCAGAGACCGGAGGGCGGGGGGGCGGAGCTGACAACACCTTCTATTTACAAGAAATGACATCAAACACAGGAAACAGTTTAAAATGTCCCACTGTGTCCTCTGCAGTGCAACACCGTTCAGCCTTCACAGAAACCACTCTTTACTGTTGTTGTTGTTGTTGTTGTTGATGTTGTTGTGTACTCAGTCTGAATGAAGCCTCTCTGCTTCGTGAGGCTCCACATGTTTTGTCCCTTTCAGCAGTTTGTGTTTCTGTTGCCTCATATGAAATCTAATCTTTATAAATCCGAACATATCCAGTTAAAGACGCCTCGTTACTGGTTTTACAGACATGTGGAAATTATTTCTACCTGTACAGCTCTGCGACGTGAGCGGAGAGCCGAGAGCCGAGAGCCGAGAGCCGAGAGCCGCTCCGTTATCGATATCGTATCCGTTATCGATCAGCAGACTGAAATTACATCTGCACCAGGTCTGAACCAGAGACCAGCTCAAACTGATCCGGGAGCAGCTGATTATGGACTTCAGTTCTGCTGCACGTCACCCGCTTTACAGCTACTACAGCGATATGAAGTACTTTACAGCGACTACAGCGATATGAAGTACTTTACAGCGATATGAAGTACTTTACAGCGACTACAGCGATATGAAGTACTTTACAGCGACTACAGCGATATGAAGTACTTTACAGCGATATGAAGTACTTTACAGCTACTACAGCGATATGAAGTACTTTACAGCGATATGAAGTACTTTACAGCTACTACAGCGATATGAAGTACTTTACAGCGATATGAAGTACTTTACAGCGATATGAAGTACTTTACAGCGATATGAAGTACTTTACAGCGATATGAAGTACTTTACAGCGATATGAAGTACTTTACAGCGACTACAGCGATATGAAGTACTTTACAGCTACTACAGCGATATGAAGTACTTTACAGCTACTAGTTACTGTTTCACATGGCAG
>NC_060167.1:524368-536376 GCF_021292245.1 Micropterus dolomieu | reverse complement strand
ATGAAGTACTTTACAGCTACTACAGCGATATGAAGTACTTTACAGCGATATGAAGTACTTTACAGCTACTACAGCGATATGAAGTACTTTACAGCGATATGAAGTACTTTACAGCGACTACAGCGATATGAAGTACTTTACAGCGATATGCGATATGAAGTACTTTACAGCGATATGAAGTACTTTACAGCTACTACAGCGATATGAAGTACTTTACAGCGATATGAAGTACTTTACAGCGATATGAAGTACTTTACAGCGACTACAGCGATATGAAGTACTTTACAGCGATATGAAGTACTTTACAGCGACTACAGCGATATGAAGTACTTTACAGCGATATGAAGTACTTTACAGCGATATGAAGTACTTTACAGCGATATGAAGTACTTTACAGCGATATGAAGTACTTTACAGCGATATGAAGTACTTTACAGCTACTACAGCGATATGAAGTACTTTACAGCGATATGAAGTACTTTACAGCGACTACAGCGATATGAAGTACTTTACAGCGATATGAAGTACTTTACAGCGACTACAGCGATATGAAGTACTTTACAGCGATATGAAGTACTTTACAGCGATATGAAGTACTTTACAGCGATATGAAGTACTTTACAGCGATATGAAGTACTTTACAGCGATATGAAGTACTTTACAGCGACTACAGCGATATGAAGTACTTTACAGCTACTACAGCGATATGAAGTACTTTACAGCTACTAGTTACTGTTTCACATGGCAGTACTGTGTATAACTCAGACACTGCACAGTAACGCAGTACAGAACAGCAAGGGTCTAAATCACGACACCCCAAGTGGTGAAAATACTGAGAACAACAACAACGACGACGAGTCCTGGAAGGTGAAAGACAAACTGACCTTTCTGACGGCGCTGCAGCTCTGTGAGGTGGAGGACCTGGAGGACCCGGAGGACCCGGAGGCTTCAGAGAAGCCGCTGTCCAGCCTCTCCTCAGCCCCCTCCTTCCTGTACTCAGGTGGGGATGCTGGGTTAGGGTGGGGGGAGTGTGGGGGAGTCTTGGAGGCCTTCTTGGTCCGGGCCCCCGGCTCTCGAGTCCTGAACGGGGCCTGGAAGTTAAAGGGGCTGTAGGGGTCCGAGGAGCAGCTGAAGGAGCTCCACAGGCGCAGGCTTTCTGCTTCGTCCGCCTCGCTGGCCGAGGTCGAGTCGTCCCACACGTCGAGGCCGGAGGGAGGCGAGGAGGCGGCGAGGGAGGAGGGGTCAGGAGAGGAGGCGGGGGTGGACTGGGTGGAGGAGGGAGGTGTGGAGGTGGGGACGGTCCTGGGCGGCGTTCTGCCGGTGTGCAGGCGGGCGGTGAAGTTGCGGGGGTTGTACGGGTCCAGACTT
Source organism: Micropterus dolomieu (assembly GCF_021292245.1). Lineage (NCBI taxonomy): Eukaryota > Metazoa > Chordata > Actinopteri > Centrarchiformes > Centrarchidae > Micropterus > Micropterus dolomieu. The sequence goes on along the minus strand of NC_060167.1, from coordinate 535,008 downwards.
TGGCACAAGGAGGTCCAGAGTCGCTCTGCCTCGGAGTCTCCCTCGCTGTCCGAGTCCGAGGCTTCGTCGTCTTCGTCTTCATCAGAGGAGTCGGACAGGTCGGACGAGCCCTCGCTGTCAAAGCCGTCGTCATCTTCGTCGTCACTGGACCCCCCGTCTGATTGGCCGCTAGCGTCGTCGTCACTGCAGGGGCAGCCCATGATGAAGGCGATGGTTTTGTTCTGGCACTGGGGGGAGGTGAGCACTTCCTGTTCTTCCTCGCCTTCCTCTTCTGATGTAGACTCCTCCCCCTCCTCAGAAGCCTCTTTCTGCATCTCTGCCCGAGGTTCAGGGGACTCCTGCGGCTCTTCGCTCGGGGCGTTCACCATCAAGCGCTGGCCCGTCACCAGGCGCTCCTCCTCCAGACTGGAGTAACCACTGTCCTGATCCGGGGTCAGAAGTGCCGCCTCACTGCAGGCGGCGGCGACTCCTGAGCTGCTCAGGTGGTTTGTGATGGCGAGCAGGTGGTCTGGTGCGGACCCCTCTGTGTTCTGGACTGTGTGAAGGCCTCCATTGTTGGCCGGCTCCTCTTTGTGGTGAGTCGGTCCAGTGTTTTCTCCCAGCGTCCATCCCCCGCCGCCTCTCTGGACAAACACAGCGGTTGTTTCGACAGCGGGGGCATTTGTCTCGGCCCCTGGGGGACAAAGCCGGCCTGTTCCTGCCCGGGACACATCTGGTACCGGCCCTTTCTGCGAGCTCTCCTCGCCGCCCCAGAAGCTGTCCCACCAGGTTTTGCCCTCGCCGCCCTTCAGCGAGGAGCTCACCGCCTCCATCACCAACTGCTTCCCCCCCCGGGGCTTCATTTCCTGAGAAGACACCGAGCTCAACCACACGTGGGTCAGGAAGGTCCTGGCAGAGGAGAAATATCCGATCTCAGACTGCTGGCAGAGGTTTAAGTCCATTTCTTCTTCGCTCTGAATCCCCATTTCCCGCAGAGACTCCGCGGTCAGCCAGGTCGGCTCCTGCTGGCACCGCAGGAAGGTCAGGTGCGGGGCCGGGGGCTGCGGGAGCATGTCGTCCAGCTGGCTTAAAAACGCTCTTTCTTCATCAGCAACGCTGGTTTTTAAATCCCCACTGATCCACCCGCCTCCCGTCTCCGCCACAGCGGGGGCCCGGGGCCACCCCCGGAGGTACCTCTGCAGGAAGGCGAACGCGGGCCTGTAGAGCACGCCGATCCACGAGCTTTCCTGACTGTCCAGCCCGGGAGAGGCGACTCCGTGCCCGGTCGGGGAGGTCGAGCTCTGCCCGCCGGATAAAAGTCTCTCTCCGCTCAAACTTCTGAACATTTTCTTCAACTCAAAAGTGCAAAATCTAAATAATGTGACATCACCTGCGCAGGTGACAGCTGACAGCTACAGCCCGGCTCTGCGGGAGGGCCCGGGTCTACAGGAGCAGGAACCAGCGCTTTCAACACGTCAGGGTTTTCAGTGAGACATCGTTACTCAGACCGGCACACAGACCGACCGTTAGAGCAGGAGGGGCCCCAGGAGAGACCGTCCGCGGCCCCGGCGCGCTGCTGAGAGTGGTGGTTGGACTTCTTCCTGGTGGAGAACTTGGTGAGGACGGTGGCGGAGCTGGAGGCCGAATAATACCGAAACACACTGGAATCATGGTGCGACGAAACGTCCAGGTGTGAAGAGGAGAGGAGAGACATGCTGTCCGGTTTCTCCGGTAAAAGGCGGCGGCAGGAGGAGGAGGAGGAGGAGGAGGTCTCTCCGTCGGCGGCCGGTGATGCTAACAGGTTAGCCTAGCAGGGGAGCTAACGTTAGCTTAGCAGCTGTGTAGAGAGCGACGACAGATTATTTTAGATTATAGATCCAGAAACACAGTTTGCCGGCTTCCGTATCCAGTTTAGTCCAGTTTCTGTCCTCCCCGTGTGGAGACTGGTGATAATTGTGCTCCTCTCCGTCTCTAAAGAAGGTTTCACCGCCGCGTCGCGTCCGTCCGTAGCCTCACTTTGAGATTTCATCAGAAAGTCCGGGGACCGTCTGTAAATTAGTCGCGTTTCCTTTTCCGGTGACCCGGCGGCCAGGGAGCGTCGCGGTGTTCCAGCTGTTACATAAGCGTAGAGTCCAGAGTCTGCAGGCCTGCTGCTGCCACGTGTTTATCAGCAGCGGTCTCCCACACGGGCCCCTATTTATAGAAGCTGCAGATCAACATGAAACCGAGACGCCCTGCTGAAACGTGTTGGGGACATGAAGGCTCAGATTAGGGGTGCGCAGCACTGGGTCACCAGAACCAGATGAGAAGATAGTTTAACACTATTTTAAATAAATATAAAATGCTGAATATGAGTGGGGGGTCTAGGGGCTTCCGCCTTTCTGGAGAAACTGCTCCAATTTAAGGTGGAAATGTCTTTACTCATGTGAACGGAAACACAAACTTCTTATGACAATTTAAAATATAAAATATAACAGAATATAATGCAGAAAGAGACACCAAAGTCAACCATTTCCCCCAACTTACTCATATCAAAATGAAACTTTACAAGCTGAAAGGGAACATAAGAAGATGCTCTTTAAATTTTTTTTTTAAGATTTTAATATTGAGGCATTTCCTCATTAAATATGTGCTGATTTGCATATCACAAAAATCCATTTTCCAGCACATTAAAAAGAATCAGATGGCTTTTATTTAGTTTTCCATGGATTTATTAAAAATATTCAACTCATGTGTGATGGAACATTTTTTCCACATATTTACAGATAAAATGTCAAATAAAATGAGAATGCTAAAAGATTAATTAAAGACACAGTGTGTAAAATGATTGAACTGCCTTGAAAATGACTTTGTGTGCAGTAAACAGCTATTAAAGATTAGCTAACACATTAGAAACACACCTTGTCACATGAATACAGTTCATATTTTATATATATATATATATATATATATATATATATATACACACACATACACACACACACACACACACACGTGTATGAAATTTACTCGATCTGAAGTTGACACTATGAAACAGACAAATAATGTTTATAAATATTATTTAAAATTGTTTTGTACATTTTATGAAAGTCTGGTGATAATATAATTACAGAATATTTTTAAATCTGAAAATTGACAGATTGAAGTAAGTTTTGTAGTAGTATTTTGGACTGAGGTGACGCCTCCTTCAAAATATATTTAAATAAAATAAATTGAAGGGAAGGAGCTTCCTTATTAATCTTCTTCAGATCTCATTGGAACTGACGGATTTCTTCATTCTTATAGTTTGGTTCAGTTCTGAAGGACACGTGAATATCGGTCAGTGTTTTAATTATAAAATAGTATTTTGCTTTATTAAGAGGCTTGTGTTTGTGTAACTGCTGTCCTTTCTACGTTTGAAACCTGCTTCTGGGCCTGCTACTGTCATCAATGTGTGTCCCTGAGCGAGACACTTCACCCCTCGTTGCTCGAGAGGCGTGCGACCTCTGACGTATATAGCAATTGTAAGTCGCTTTGGATAAAAGCGTCAGATAAATCAATAAATGTAAATCTCAACGAGACTCACCGAAATAAAGGTTACATAAAAAAATAAACAAAATTATGTTGAACAACATGTCAATTTGCATGATCAATATTCTTCTAATTAAAAGTTGTTAGTTCCCAGTTTAAATATTTAGTGCAGCGGTTTCCAACATGGGGTTCGGGGTCCGCAGGTAGTCCAAGAGAAATCTGAGAGGTCATTGTTTTTATTAGTAGCAGTAATACGTCGTCGTCTTTGCTTTTTTCTTGTGAAATACTCGACATCTTCACCTCCTCAGGCCTCTAAAATCCTTCAAATGAAACAATCGTTTCAACCACAAATAAAACCTCTGAATGTCAAATCCAAGTGTTTTCACAGAGCTGGGGTTACATCTGGGGCGTTTAGCAGACACTTACAATCAGTACATCTGTGACACTGTGTGTGAGACAGCAGCATAAGGACGTCAGCTGAACAAGTTTTAAGCAGTCGTGACTCTTCAATGGTCGGAGCCGCCTTACCTGGCAGAGCTTCTTCACTTTCAGCCAAAGTGCTGCCAGTCTGCTCCTCCAGCCTAAAACCAGGCTCAAAACCCCCAGAGGCGATTGAGCCTTTGGTGTAGCTGCCCCAAACCTGTGGAACAACTTTAAATCTTCTAAAAAGACAAAACGCGACTAGTTTTCAGTTCTCAGTTTATTTTGTAGTGCAAATAATACAAAACATGTTCAAGAATAAGGTTCCACGTTAATAGCCTGTAAGTCGGAGCGGAGGGTCACACAAACCTGCAGTGGAAATCTAAATCACATTTTCATCACGTCAGTATTTACAGTACACAAAGATCCAGTTCACTGTGAACTTACATTCTGTCCCTGTGGTCCCAGAGTCCCACCGGGCCCAGGACTCAGACCCACCGGCTGCACAACACTCTTCCCTGTCACACGTCCTCATCGCATGCTCCCATCATGTGTCCCTGTCCCCATCACGTCACGTGTCCCCATCACGTCACGTGTCCCCATCACGTCACGTGTCCCCATCAAATGTCACTGTCACGTGTCCCCGTCACGTCACGTGTCCCCATCACGTCACGTGTCCCCATCAAATGTCACTGTCACGTGTCCCCATCACGTCACGTGTCCCCATCAAATGTCACTGTCACGTGTCCCCATCACGTCACGTGTCCCCATCAAATGTCACTGTCACGTGTCCCCATCAAATGTCACTGTCACGTGTCCCTATTATGTTACGTGTCACTATAATGTCACATGTCCCCATCACGTCACTGTTACGTGTCCCCATCATGTCACGTGTCCCTATTATGTTACGTGTCACTATAATGTCACATGTCCCCATCACGTCACTGTTACGTGTCCCCATCATGTCACGTGTCCCTATCATGTATATCACAGTCACGTGTCCCCATCACGTCACGTGTCCCCATCAAATGTCACTGTCACGTGTCCCTATCATGTCACGTGTCCCTATCATGTCACGTGTCCCTATCATGTCACGTGTCACTATAATGTCACGTGTCCCCATCAAATACCACTGTCACATGTCCCTACCCTGTCACGTGTCCCCATCACGTCACCGTTACGTGTCCCTATCATGTCACGTGTTCCCATCAAATATCACAGTCACGTGTCCCTATCACGTCACTGTCACGTGTCCCCATCACGTGTCCCCATCAAATGTCACTGTCACGTTTCCCTACCCTGTCACGTGTCCCCATCACGTCACTGTTACGTGTCCCTATCATGTCACGTGTCCCCATCACGTGTCCCCATCAAATGTCACTGTCACGTGTCCCTATCATGTTAGGTTTCCCTACCCTGTCACGTGTCCCCATCAAATATCACTGTCACGTTTTCCTACCCTGTCACGTGTCCCCATCACGTGTCCCCATCAAATGTCACTGTCACGTGTCCCTATCATGTTAGGTTTTCCTACCCTGTCACGTGTCCCCATCATGTCCCCATCACATGTCCCCATCACGTCACTGTCACATGTCCCTATCACGTCACGTGTCCCCATCACGTCACATGTCCCCATCACATGTCCCCATCACGTCCCCATCACGTCACTGTCACGTGTCCCTATCACGTCACGTGTCCCCATCACATGTCCCTATCACGTCACGTGTCCCCATCACATGTCCCCGTCACGTGTCCCTACCCTGTCACGTGTGTCCCCGTCACGTGTCCCCATCACGTCACTGTTACGTGTCCCCATCATGTCACGTGTCCCTATCATGTATATCACAGTCACGTGTCCCCATCACAAGTCACGTGTCCCCATCACATGTCACGTGTCCCCACTACGTGTCACATGTCACGTGTCCCCACTACGTGTCACATGTCACGTGTCCCCACTACGTGTCACTTGTCACGTGTCCCCACTGCGTGTCACTTGTCCCCATCACGTCACTGTTGCTTCTCCATCAAATGTCACTATCGCATGTCCCCATTACATCACTGATGCGTGTCACCACCAAGTTCCCATTGTATGTTGACTTCTTCGTGTGTGCCCATTAAATTTTCCAGTGTCCCCACCACATGTTCTCAGTACGTCTCCATCGTGTGTCCCCATCACATGTCCCTATCGCGTGTTGTGTGTCCCCCTCGCGTGTCCCCATCAGAACTACAGGACAACATTTTTTCTGGAGTTTTCAGACACGTGTTTAGAGAAGCGTGTCAGCTGATCGGTGGGTCTGTCTCCTGCAGTTTCCTCAGTTTGTCTCATCTACAGCGCAACAACTCTGTTCCCTTCAACACTCGCTGGCCCCTGGATCATCAGGAGCCACAGAGGCAGCTTCAAATGGCCACCAATATTTCCCCAAAAGTACAAAATCACAGGCATTAAAAAAAACAAGCAATGAAATGTAGAAAGAGGCGGCGGGCTGAGCGGCGGGCCATCCTTCAGAGATGGCGAGCAGATTAGTAAGCGCTGAAAAGAAACCAGACACGACGAGCTCAAAAGCAAACTGACAGGATCTCTCAGAAGCTCTCGTGCACCACGGATAGAAAATCCACACCCTCACTATAAAAATATCCTGCAGTCACTTCCTGTCTGTACAGCGCTACATCATTAAACGCCACTGCAGCTACTTCCTGTTAGCAACATTTAGGCTAAAGCTCTGCATGTACGGTAAAACTCTTCTTCTCTACGCTGAAATCACAAGATTTTACTTCCAGGACACAAAAACCTGCAACAAAGGTCCCTGGAATTTATAAATGCAGCTTTTCAGTCCTTGAAAAGTCTCAACTGGCCACAGACGGGTGGTTTTCTCACATGTGATAATCTCATTGATCACGTCTGTATATAAAAAAAGTTTCTTTCTCAGAATGATTTACCCAGCATGCCTCTGTGCACTGACTGAAAGATTAAGAGATACTGAAGTCTTTTAATTGATATCATTAAATTCATATTGAACTTCTCGTCTTCCAACACGTACAGGCCGGAAGAAAAATATCAAAGTATCACAAGTCGATCGATCATCTGAACAGGAAACTCAAACATGTCGTCATTTAGAAATATTGGAACTCTCTGCCCACACGAGTCTGCAGCGTGTTCAGAAATATAAACGTCCTCATTCAAGAACAAAACAACTAGTTAGTGTAACTTTCAAGCGACTTCACTGGACAGTTTGTGATCTTAAAATCAAACCAGGAGAATTTTAAAATATGAAAGTTTAAAAGGACCTGATCATGAAATCTAAATTATTAATCTAATTAATGACCAATCAGATTGAGTCTGTTTCTGAGTCTGAACCCACCGTCTCCCAAATAAAGTTAGGCTTTAAACTCGACACTAAACCTAAACCCCCTCACACACAGAGGGAGGAGCAGCCACACGGCTTTTACTTTGAAAGGATTCTCCTTTTGTCTTCTGTTCTCGTGAGAACTACTTCCCTTCTACTCTTCCTCTAAATCCACCGCCTCCTGTTTCCTGTCCATCAGTGGGCGGAGTCAGAGCCGCCGGCGCCCAGCTGGTGCCAGTCCACCCAGTGCTGACCCGGGACCAGCCTCTTCAGAGGGATGAAGGTCTCTCCCAGCAGAGTGTTCTCCCAGAAGGCCCCGTCACCAAGAACCCGCAGGTGGATCACCCTCTGGTCCAGGTCCCCCTGAGGGATCCGCTCATACACCAGCTGGGGGGGGGGGCAGGAAACGAGACAGAAGATTATTAATAAATATTAAAATTAATAAACTAGAATTCCTGCCACAGGATTGTTTAGCCTCCAATCACTTTCTATCCATGTCCGGCTCGCCATTCACTACTGTACATATTATTTCTAAAACAGGAAGGGGAGGGGCTTAGTCTCTCTATTCCTCAGAAGAGCAGCTGATTTCTGATTGGCTGACAGGTGTCAGGTCTTTCTGTTTGTGTGGTATAAAGTTTAATATCATCTGCATAATAGCAAACAATTACATATTGACTGACGAACAGCCTCATATGACCAGACAGGAAGTACAGTTTTACCATCTCGTTGTAGGTGGGGTTACAGGTGCGTCGTGCTGCCTTGGTCTTCCTCTTGCCGGTCTTCTGGGGGTCTGGGAGAAGGTAGAGCTTCACGTAGGGGTCCGGGTCCGTGCCATCCTGCAGGGGCTGCTGTAGGAATAAGAACACCTTCATCAGGTAGGCCGGGAGGCCAGTCCTGCCACAGATCCCTGATTCTTCTCTTTTTGTGTTGGATCAGGATGAACACACAAAGCAGCTTCTGAATAATAACGGTTCAAACTGATGATTGTTATAATAAATAATGAAATAAATAAAATCCTCTATTGTTCCAGACAACAAACCCTGTGATGTCACGGAGCAGTTACCTAGCAACAAGTCCGAACACACACTCAGCACACCTACACACAAACACACAGTTTCACACTGACCAGTCCTCGTATGTGCATGACCATGATGAAGAGCTTGTCGTTCTTGTAGGAGATGGACAGTTTGACCTCGCCGAGCTCTTTCCCTGAAGCTGGAGACCACAAGATCTCTGCAACACGCAGAAACACACATCAGATCAGACTTGGTTCACTTCCTGTTGGTTCACGTTTAACTTTGCATGGAGTCTGTATGAGATGTTTCTCTGTGAATGAACCTGCAGTCAGCAGCTCACCTGCTCACTGCAGGTCTGACCGGCTTTTAGCTGCCGGTTTCTGATCAACGAGGAAACAGAGCGAATCATGAAGCGGCTGTTAGAAAGACATCTGGTCCGGCCACATTCATGAGGCTGTGTTTAGTTTTGTTATTGTTCACTTCTACAACCAGTGAAACCAGTGAAACCAGTATGAACACGGACAGTGAAGGCCGCCAGCTGAGACCTGAACACACTGATCTGATTGGAGGCTGTAACCCTTCGGACTTTAAACCCTGAGTCTGTGTGTGCTCTTCTCCAGGTGTAAGCATGTGTGGGCGGGCCAGTTAAACTTTAACATCCGGTGGAGCTGGAACCCTCCAGACGCTGTCAGATAATCCTCGCAGAATATGAACAGAGTCTGTTTGGCTCTGACTTTTAGAGACGCTGAATCTACCAAACATGCTTTCATTTATTTTTCATTGATCTGTCTCAATGTGTGTTAAAGTCAGACACCCACCCCCTCAGAAGCCAACAGAAGCAGACTACAGATCAGTTTACAGTCGTTTAAAACCTGTAAAACTTCAGTTTGTCACAGAGTTGATGTTCAGACAAGACGACGACGACCAGGCAGATTTTCCATCTCATTTCTGTTACTTGTTACCTGATCTTTATTTTCTCTCTTTGGGTTTAGCCCAACACATGAACATGAATGTCTGCTGAGGGTGTGTACCTGCTGGTTTGATGGTGGTTGTTACTGGTTTCTCGTCTCGGGGCAGCGGGTGGAAGAAGGTGTAGACGAGGTCGCACTGCAACACACAAGTTATAATTTAAATTCATGTTTCATTTGTGTACATTTACACACGACAGAGGTGACAGCAGAGACAGAAAACTCCCTCATCCTGCCAAGTTTCTAAAACTGGAAAGACCTGATACAGCAGAGCTGATCCACACCCTGTGTGTGTGACAGCTGATACGTTTCCCATTTCTAAGAAACCACTGAGTGAAAATGAAACCTGACAAAGCTGAACTGATGAGACATGAGAGACACACTGAAACTGACTGATACAGCTGCTGCATGAACACAACATGGAGACAATATGTAAACAACACCTACAGGTGGGAGATGGACCATCTGGTGACCTGGTGCAGCCAGAACAGTCTGGAGCTCAACGCTCTGAAGACAGTGGAGATGGTCATGGACTTCAGGAAGAGCCCAGCCCCACCCTCCCCCATCATCCTGTGTGACTCCCCAGTCACCACTGTGGACTCCTTCCGCTTCCGGGGCACCATCATCTCCCAGGACCTCAGGTGGGAGCTGAACATCACCTCCCTCACCAAGAAGGCCCAGCAGAGGATGTACTTCCTGCGGCAGCTGAAGAAGTTCAGCCTGCCAAAGACAATGATGGTGCACTTCTACACCGCCATCATCGAGTCCATCCTCACCTCCTCCATCACCATCTGGTACGTTGCTGCCACCGCCTCTCCTGTGGAACCAGGTTCCAGTTTGGGTTCAGGAGGCAGACACCATCTCCACATTTAAGAGTAGGCTTAAGACTTTCCTCTTTGATAAAGCTTATAGTTAGGGCTGGCTCAGGTGAGTCCTGAACCATCCCTTAGTTATGCTGCTATAGGCCTAGACTGCCGGGGGATTTCCCATGATGCACTGAGCTCCTCTCTCCTCTACTTTCTCTCCCTCTGTATGCAACCTCATCCCATTATTGCATGTTACCAACACAACTTCTCCCCTTTCCGGTAGTCTTGTGCTTTCTCGTCCCTCTCCTCTCTCCTCCTATCACTTCCTGCAGGTTTTCTGGCTCTGGAGCTGTGGAGTCTGGATCTGTGGTTGCGGGTCACCTGCTGCCCCCGTGTTCCTGCTCGACACCCTCTGCTGCAACGACTATTGTTACTAGTCCTATTGTTATTATTGTTATTATAATCATTAACATTACAATTGTTACCATTAACACTATTATAAATATCTGTACTATTTTTCATTTAGTTTATAGCAACATCACCTTCACTGTCTGTACCTCTGTGTGGATATTGTGTAGGCTGCCTCCCCCCCCCCCC
>NC_060167.1:519059-524348 GCF_021292245.1 Micropterus dolomieu | reverse complement strand
TGGACCATCTGGTGACCTGGTGCAGCCAGAACAGTCTGGAGCTCAACGCTCTGAAGACAGTGGAGATGGTCGTGGACTTCAGGAAGAGCCCAGCCCCACCCTCCCCCATCATCCTGTGTGACTCCCCAGTCACCACTGTGGACTCCTTCCGCTTCCTGGGCACCATCATCTCCCAGGACCTCAAGTGGGAGCTGAACATCACCTCCCTCACCAAGAAGGCCCAGCAGAGGATGTACTTCCTGCGGCAGCTGAAGAAGTTCAGCCTGCCAAAGACAATGATGGTGCACTTCTACACCGCCATCATCGAGTCCATCCTCACCTCCTCCATCACCATCTGGTCCGCTGCTGCCACCGCCAGGGACAAGGGCAGGCTGCAGCCTCATTCGCTCTGCAGAGAAGGTGATTGGCTATAAATCTTCCTTCTCTTCTGGACCTGTACTCCTCCAGGACTCTGAGGCGAGCAGGATTGCAGCTGACTCCTCCCACCCCGGACACAAACTGTTTCAGACTCTCCCCTCTGGCAGGAGGCTGCGGTCCATCAGGACCAAAACCTCTCGCCACAAAAACAGTTTCTTCCCATCTGCGACTAGCCTCATCAAATGATACAAAAGTCTCTGCACATGTAAATACTGTTTCATCTCGTCGCACATATTTGTTGTTGATCTTTGTTGTTGTATATCTTTATGTTGTCAGTTTATATATTTACATGTACACAATATTCTCTTCCATTATTAAGCCATACCTCAGGCGTCCTGAGGGCAAACGGAAATTCAGATGAGTGTTTTTGATATAATATTTGCGAATATTATTATTCATAACCTTATTAACAAAGAGTAGATACGCTGCAATAATAATGCTGCATTCATTTCTGCCGAGCTGACTCACAGTGATATCTTCATTTCACCCACTGCTCTTGATGATGATACGTTGGCTTACACTTTAATAAATGTCGTGCTTTCTGCATGTTTATTGTTTTGCTGATGCTTTTCGTCACACGTTTTCTTACACCGGCCTTCTTACTTCCTGCTTCACGGGTAATTCTGTCACCTCTCACTGACTTTTTGTCTCAGCGTCCTTCTGGCTCTCTCCCTCAAGTCTCGCCTTTTGTCTTTCTCTCTATTTGCATCTGTGTTTCCTTGAAGCGACGGGAAGCAGAGACAGATATTCCAGAGGGAAGCTCCACGCTTACAGCTCCAGGTCGAGCTACACTTTTACAGGCTGCTGACAGCGAAGACGGCTAAATATGTACACGTCAACATGGCTAACATCCCAGCAGGCGGCCAAAAATACAAAATACACCTTCACATTTTTAAATTGCATTCTATAAACAGGTGGACATGACGGGGATCCACATGCAGGGGGACGGGTTTCTGCTCTTGTTGAATCTGTGGTTAGGATTCGGATAAAAGCACCTTTTATGTACAGCAGAGTACATAAATTTATTAAACGATGCCCGTGCTTCCTGTTTCTCCCAGTGTTAGAATGGATTTGCACAGAACTGCACTGCTTTCTGATGGTGGCGTAATTATCAGGATGCATGTGGGCTGTTATTGTGGATTAATGGGAGATGGACAGAGATGAGAGGAGATACAGGGTGGGGGTGGGGGGGAGGTCTTACCTCTTCTCGTATTCTCTTCACTGTTTCCCCTTTCTGTGGAAGGACAGGAAACACACAGCTGTTTACAAAGGGTTTTATTAAAATAATAATAATGCAGATTTATCACCAGAGTGAAAGATGAAAAAGGCGTTTTATGTCCATTGATGACGCCTCAAGGCCTTCTCACAAACAACAGGCCAGGTTTTCATTTGAACGTTATCTAGTACCTGCATTAGATAACTGACCCTGACTTATCGTTGGTTTATATTCAGCATCACAGTTATTCTCCCCGGCTGTGGATCCACACAGCGCTGCACCAACAAACACCAGGAGGAGGAAGAAGAAAACTCCACGGTGCATCTTTAAGGTCGGCTTGAGTAAAGACACCAGTGCGAACTTTGTGTGTCTGGGACTCATCGGCCGCCCGTTTGTGGCAGCTAAGGGATTATGTTCTTTATTCCGGAGATTGGTCTGTCAGTCTGATTTCATGTTCAGATGTTATAACGCTCTCCCTCTAAACCCTCACATGCAATTAATCTTATCTTAATCTTAAATATTTAGCAATCCTTCAGTTTTTACTGGAAACTTTTTGATATTTTATTGCTGTTTTCAGGCCCCGCCCACACTGCTGCGTTTTCGTTTTAAAGCGGAGACCTTTTGTTACGTTTGCTCCTCCCGTCCAGACCAAAACGGCGAAAACGAAGACCTAAAACGGAGAAGTTTGAAAACGCTGCCCCGTTCTCCATTTTAAGACTCCGAGGTAGAGTCTTAGATAAGATAAGATATGATATACTTTATTGTCCCCGAAGGGAAATTTGTTTTGGACTCCGTTCTGCAGCTTTACAAGACAACACAAAATACAGAAATAAAACATCTCTCACACATATTCTCATGCAACACAACACATGCTGTCGTATACATTAGACAGTTCCCTGTGCATTCCCCGCAATGTAGCACAACGAGATGTTGCACACCCCTAATAGCTTACGTATTGCACAAATGACACATTTCACATAACCTGTGAAATAACCTGATGACATACTGAACAATCCAACAGCCCTTGTGTGACACGACTAACATATTGCATAACCCCGATAGCCTACTTATTGCACAATGACATAGTGCCCAACCCAGCCAGCCTACAATTACATTTTATCCAAAGTGTCTTGCTCAGGGACACATTGGTGGATGGCTCTCAGTGGGAACTGAACCCGGGTCTCTCACACCAAAGGCATGTGTCTTATCCACTGCCCCATCACGCCATTTTAGTGTGGACGGACAAAAACGGAGCTCACGTCTGGGTCTCTGATTGGCTCTTATCAGTCATGCAAAGCAGAAACACAATGCTGCAGACAGAGTTTTAGTTGTGGTGTTTTTATTAAAATATGTTGTACTGTGTAAATAACACTTCTGCACTTGTACTGTGCATGTCTCCGTATTTACTTTGCGAATGTTTCCCGCCGCCACACTCACTCCTCTGCATTCCTTTCCTATTCTTTCGCTGTAACTACAGAACAGACCTTCTGCTTCATGTTTACACCGGTGCCCAGAGTACATGAACGGCCACTAGATGTGTGTTTTTTAGTCGTTTTAATACAGACGGAGATCAACTCTGATACGCAGCTAAAACGCCGCTGTGGACGGAGATCATATTCGTTTTAAAACTCTGTTTTAAAGAAAAACGTAGTAGTGTGGACGGGGCCCCAGCTCATTGTTTGCTGTGCACTGACTCTGGGTTACAGTAGCTTACCAGTGCACGAGTCTCTCACCCTGTCTCTGTTTTTACATCTAATTGGAGCCAAATTTCACAATTCTTTCCAAGAATTGATTTGAAAGTGATCTGGAATTTAAGGACATCTTACAATAAAAGCTGCTGTTATTGTAAGAGAAACAAGTGAGAAGCGGGAGACTGCAGGACCACCTGAGGAAAATAAACGAGCGATGCTTTCTGCCTGTTACTCAGCAGCCACCGGGACGCCCCGGAGCAGTAACACGAGAGGAAGGCCTGTAGAGCAGCTCCTGCTGTGCGACTACCGCCTGACGCCACCCAACGCAATGATGTCATCTTCATGCCATCTTTATGTCAGACACTGCAGCTAATAGGCCGCTCGCTGTGAGTGATGAGGACGGGGAAAATGTAAAAATATGCTGCAGGAAACCAGCTCGGCTCGTGGGTTAGTGAACGTGCTGTGAGGGCAGCGGTCATCCTCACACTTCACTTGGCTGTGATATATTCTGCGGGGTTTGTTTAACACGTCCACAGTTAAACCGACTCGCATCCCTGGAGAGCAGCTCCTTTCAGTACGCTGAGATCGCAGTGACACGGCCTGACTGGAAATTTTACCCCCTATTAATGCATATTTCATGGCAACTTTCCATGGTTGTAGTAGGATTACACTCAATGTAATCTTGAGCAGCAGAAACCATGGTTCATTGATGGGGGAGGAAAAAAGCTTTTTAATGACCATTACACAGACGCCATCATCTGAACTGTGCTTTGATTCGTTCTGATGTAAAAGCCATAATATTCTGCTGGTCACATGGTCATTTTAACGGCCCACCGGTCGGGCTTTTGTCTTTTGCCTTCAGTGAACTAAAAGAGCAGTAAAAAAACTCACCTTGCCGATAATGCTTCCTACTTCCTGTGGAGAAAACACAAACAGAAACGGTTACCGTTGTCGTCTTCAGAGACAGACACATTGTGCGTGGGCTCTGCTGGCAGTCAGAAAATCTAGAGCCTTGTCCTGTAAATCCATTTGAACGTGTCCTGCTCTGCTCACCTTTCCGTGCATGAGGAGGCGCAGTGTGAGAGTGACTCCCATGGCCCCGTCTCCAAACTCCTGCTCACAGTTCATGGCGGCGGTGGTGGTGGTGTGGTGGGTGGAGGTGTGGGTGGACTCTGCCGCTGGGAGACGCATGAAGGTCCGAGGCCCCGAGGCGTATGGAGCTTTCCAGAACACCACAGAGAACCCTTTGGAGAACCCGGAGAGGAACCCCTGGAGAGCCCTGGAGCTGTGAGAGGGGCGAGGGGAGGTTGGGTTTGGGGGTGGACGGTGGGACGGTACTAGGAGCCGGTGTCGGGGTCCTGCTTCTTTCAGCTCTGTGGAGAAAGAGAAGGAAGATGAGGGGAATTAATTCACTGTGCAGGTACTGATGAAATGACGCTTTGCTCCAGTGTAAAATAGTGAGCGTGCAGCTTGTATAACAGTGTAAAGTAGTGAGCGTGCAGCTTGTATAACAGTGTAAAATAGTGAGCGTGCAGCTTGTATAACAGTGTGAAGTAGTGAGAGTGCAGCTTGTATAACAGTGTAAAGTAGTGAGCGTACAGCTTGTATAACAGTGTAAAGTAGTGAGCGTACAGCTTGTATAACAGTGTAAAATAGTGAGCGTTCAGCTTGTATAACAGTGTGAAGTAGTGAGAGTGCAGCTTGTATAACAGTGTAAAATAGTGAGCGTTCAGCTTGTATAACAGTGTGAAGTAGTGAGAGTGCAGCTTGTATAACAGTGTAAAGTAGTGAGCGTGCAGCTTGTATAACAGTGTAAAATAGTGAGCGTGCAGCTTGTATAACAGTGTAAAGTAGTGAGCGTACAGCCTGTATAACAGTGTAAAGTAGTGAGCGTGCAGCTTGTATAACAGTGTAAAGTAGTGAGAGTGCAGCTTGTATAACAGTGTAAAGTAGTGAGCGTGCAGC
>NC_060167.1:516993-518959 GCF_021292245.1 Micropterus dolomieu | reverse complement strand
ATGGTTCTGCTCGAGGTTTCTGCCTCTTAAAGGAAGTTTTTCCTTGCCTCTGTCTCCTAGTGCTGCTCTTGGTGGGAACTGTTGGGCTTCTGTAAATAGCATCATAGAGTTCGGTCTAGACCTGCTCTTTATGAGGCGCTGTGAGATAACTGTTGTTGTGATTTGGCGCTATATAAATAAAATTGAATTACATTTATTTATGTCGACTGTATGTTTGTCTACGTGTAGCACCTTATCACCACAGCAAATTCCTCGTATGTGTAAAACACTACTTGGCAATAAAGCATCTTCTGATTCGGAGACAACAGTGTTTCTCTTTTCACTGGTGCATCTTTTATGGCCTGTACACTGCTGGTTTTGTGGCCCAGAATCATCTCACATGAAGCTACAGTGTTTCCCATACGTTCATTTATTTGTGGCGGCTCGCCACAATATCAACGCTGACCGCCAATTATTGATTTTCAATTTTTTTTTTACCAGGCCGCCTTTAAAATCGTGTTTGATTGCAGAAATTGCCTCTCGCTCGTCTCTCTCTCTCTCTCTCATGAACACCGCTGCACAAATCTGTCAATGTTGGAGACCCAGCTTAAAAAAAGTTATTAGCCAGCATGTAAGGAGCCTAGCTAATAAGGACAGCCAATAACGTTACGAGCTACCAATCAAATGTGTGCATTGCGCCTGGACTGAGATGAACACAGGCTGTCTGTGTGACACAGGGAGACGAGAGACAGTCAGAGAAGTAGAGTGGCGCTCTCTAAAGACAGAAAAGTAAACAGAAGACAGCTTTCAGTCCTGGCACAGTGTCCTGGAGCACACGTTAGGTCGACCTTACAGCGTGTCTGCTGTGCAACACAAACTACTGAACTCCACTACGCCTCTACTGTCACACTTCAAACACAGTAAACACAAGAGACCGGAGGGAGGAGGCGGCGTCTTCAGCCAGAGGGACGCACACACAAAGACAACATGTGACGGGAGAATCAAAAAATCCTCTCCGTCGTCCACACGTATTCATCACCTGGGCGACCTCTGGGGCGGAGTGGACCAGGTGCCACACGTAACCGTTCAGCTCGTCTTTCCTCCTATCAGCTGTCGCCTCGCCACGGGAACGGCCAATCACAAAACGGCTCGGGAAACTGTGGGCGGAGCAAAGAGGAGAAACATTGACCACCAAAACTGAGTGTGTGAGATAGTGAGTATTAGTGTGTGTGTACCTGGGTAGTTTTGACGAGGGGAAGATGAGTCTCAGCTTGCTGTGAAGTTCATGAAACTCTTCAAACGTCCTCTGAACCAGCAGCGCCTCCTGCTGACCTTCACGCTCCACCTTCACGACAAAGGCCTGAAACACAAACACACCTGAACGCTAACGCCACGTCCTTCGACAGCAGTTTGAAGATTTAACACACTCATCACAGACAGACACATAAAAACCCTCAAACCCAGAAACTGAACAAGTTCCTTCAGCTCACTGAGGTCTGAACCACTTAACAAATATCAGACACATCAGCCCGTCTCATCTTTAACTACCCGTCTCGTCTCATCTTTAACTACCCGTCCCGTCTCATCTTTAACTACCCGTCTCATCATCTTTAACTACCCGTCTCATCATCTTTAACTACCCGTGCCGTCTCATCATCTTTAACTACCCGTCTCATCATCTTTAACTACCCGTCCCATCATCTTTAACTACCCGTCCCATCATCTTTAACTACCCGTCCCATCATCTTTAACTACCCGTCCCGTCTCATCATCTTTAACTACCCGTCCCGTCTCATCATCTTTAACTACCCGTCCCGTCTCATCATCTTTAACTACCCGTCCCGTCTCATCATCTTTAACTACCCGTCCCGTCTCATCATCTTTAACTACCCGTCTCATCATCTTTAACTACCCGTCCCGTCTCATCATCTTTAACTACCCGTCCCGTCTCATCATCTTTAACTACCCGTCCCGTCTCATCATCTTT
>NC_060167.1:515346-516893 GCF_021292245.1 Micropterus dolomieu | reverse complement strand
TTAACTACTCGTCCCGTCTCATCATCTTTAACTACCCGTCCCGTCTCATCTTTAACTACCCGTCCCGTCTCATCTTTAACTACCCGTCCCGTCTCATCTTTAACTACCCGTCCCGTCTCATCTTTAACTACCCGTCCCGTCTCATCGTTAACTACCCGTCCCGTCTCATCTTTAACTACCCGTCCCGTCTCATCTTTAACTACCCGTCCCGTCTCATCTTTAACTACCCGTCCCGTCTCATCGTTAACTACTCGTCCCGTCTCATCGTTAACTACCCGTCCCGTCTCATCGTTAACTACTCGTCCCGTCCAGACTCACGTAGCCTTTGCTGGGGTTGCCGGTGCGGATGTGTCTGCAGATGTAAAGGTTCCTGATGAGGCCGTCGCTCTTCGCCGTGTGAACTCTGGGAGCGAACGACAGCGTGGGACGATCCTCCGAGGAGGCGAACTTCATCTGAGCCAGATTGTGGATGAAGAAGTTGAGTTTTGTGGCGACGCTGCCCAGACTGGACTCGATCAACCTGCTCACACGGGGAGAGAGAGGAGGGTCAAAGGACTAGTCTGCTGGCTTCACTCTGCTGAAATCTGAATGTCTTCGCGTTACATCATGTCTGTACGTTTTATTTGAGAGACCGCTCCAGTCTCACGGTAGCAGGAGTACTTTAGCTCGTTCTGTTATTTACCGCCTTGTGTACGAGGGACTCCAGACTCTGACATGTTGGATCATCAGACCTTATTTAATTTCAGGGACATCTTCAACAGAACTCAGCTGTCTGCAAAAGTGCAACTTTTACATGCTGCTTCTTGGGAAGTTGACGCTTCTCTAGACACTAAATCTAATGTTACCAATTCAGGTCCAGTTTTGAACACGCATGTATTTACTGTAGTGAGGAGGACAGACCGTGAGCACTGAACTCATCTTGTGACTGTTGGGGTTGACACTTTAAAGCTCTCACTTCCTTTTAATAAACTCTGAACTAAAAGCGTTTCCAGTGGTGAAGATAGAACAGACGACTTCCTGTTTCCCTCTGCTGTTGAACAAAGGTAATAAACCATCGTACCTGGTGAAGTGTGTGTGTGTGTGTGTGTGTACCTGGTGAAGTACATGGTGGCGTCGGCCTCAGACTCGTGAGGTCTCAGGGCGTCGTAGACGTACCTCAGATCCTCCAGGTCAGAAAGTTCAGGGATCCCACAGGACAACATCTGCACACACACACACACAGACACACATGACGTTTACATCAGAGAGAGTATGTCTGTGTGTGTGTCTCTGTGTGTGTGTGTCTGTGTCTCTGTGTGTCTCTGTGTGTCTGTGTCTCTGTGTGTCTCTGTGTGTCTGTGTGTGTCTGTGTCTCTGTGTGTGTGTGTGTGTGTGTGTCTCTGTGTGTGTGTGTCTGTCTCTGTGTGTGTGTGTGTGTGTCTCTGTGTCTCTGTGTGTGTGTGTGTGTGTGTGTGTCTCTGTGTGTGTGTGTGTGTGTCTCTGTGTCTCTGTGTGTGTGTGTGTGTGTGTCTCTGTGTGTGTGTGTGTCTCTGTGTGTGTGTGTGTGT
>NC_060167.1:514504-515246 GCF_021292245.1 Micropterus dolomieu | reverse complement strand
TGGTGAAGATAGAACAGACGACTTCCTGTTTCCCTCTGCTGTTGAACAAAGGTAATAAACCATCGTACCTGGTGAAGTGTGTGTGTGTGTGTGTGTGTACCTGGTGAAGTACATGGTGGCGTCGGCCTCAGACTCGTGAGGTCTCAGGGCGTCGTAGACGTACCTCAGATCCTCCAGGTCAGAAAGTTCAGGGATCCCACAGGACAACATCTGCACACACACACACACAGACACACACGACGTTTACATCAGAGAGAGTATGTCTGTGTGTGTGTGTGTGTGTGTCTCTGTGTGTGTGTGTGTCTCTGTGTCTCTGTGTGTGTCTGTGTGTGTGTCTCTGTGTGTGTGTCTCTGTGTGTGTGTGTGTCTCTGTGTCTCTGTGTGTGTCTGTGTGTGTGTCTGTGTGTCTCTGTGTGTGTGTGTGTGTGTCTCTGTGTGTGTGTGTGTGTGTCTCTGTGTGTGTGTGTGTGTGTGTGTGTGTGTCTCTGTGTGTGTCTCTGTGTGTCTCTGTGTCTCTGTGTCTCTGTGTGTCTGTGTGTGTGTCTGTGTCTCTGTGTCTCTGTGTCTCTGTGTGTCTGTGTGTGTGTCTGTGTCTCTGTGTGTGTGTGTGTGTGTCTCTGTGTCTCTGTGTGTGTGTGTGTCTCTGTGTCTCTGTGTGTGTGTGTGTGTGTCTCTGTGTGTGTCTCTGTGTGTGTGTGTGTGTGTCTCTGTGTGTGTCTCTGTGTGTGTGTGTGTGTGTCTC
>NC_060167.1:512831-514404 GCF_021292245.1 Micropterus dolomieu | reverse complement strand
TGTGTCTGTGTCTCTGTGTCTCTGTCTGTGTCTCTTTGTGTCTGTGTCTCTTTGTGTCTGTGTCTGTGTGTTTGTGTGTGTGTGTGTGTGTGTGTGTGTGTGTGTGTCTCTGTGTGTGTGTGTGTGTGTCTCTGTGTGTCTCTGTGTGTGTGTGTCTGTCTGTGTCTCTGTGTCTCTGTGTGTGTGTCTCTGTGTGTCTCTGTGTGTGTCTGTGTGTCTCTGTGTGTGTGTGTGTGTGTGTCTCTGTGTCTCTGTGTGTGTGTGTGTGTCTCTGTGTCTCTGTGTGTGTGTGTGTGTGTCTCTGTGTCTCTGTGTGTGTGTGTGTGTGTCTCTGTGTCTCTGTGTGTGTGTGTGTGTGTCTCTGTGTCTCTGTGTGTGTGTGTGTGTGTGTGTGTTACCCACCAGGCCCAGCAGGTTGAGGAACAGGTGTGTGTGCTTCCTGATCAGGTTGTACGCCTCACAGCACAGATCCACAAAGTCGTGGAAGCGACTGGACGGTTTGTCTCCTCCGTTGATGACATACGCCATGTCGGAGGTGAAGACAAATGGGGCGCGGTCCCTGCACGCGTCACATGACCATCACACACCAATCACAGCACAGACACACGGGTTAACAAAAACACCTGTACAGGTTGAATATTCTCTCTACACAGCTTTATTTTCCATCACACGTCAGCGAGTAAACCGGAGTCTCACCGTTTGATGTTCCCAAACATCTGCGCGTGTCCCAGGAACTTCCCGAAGTCGATGTGGAACATGTGGCCGCTGGTCTTCAGCATGATGTTGTCGTTGTGGCGGTCGCAGATTCCCAGGATGTAGGTCGCCACGCAGCAGCCGGCGCACGAGTAGATGAAGTTCTCCACCGCCTGGACAGGGTTTCCACAGAATGGTTAGTGAGCGATGTTTTATTACAGATGTTTAAGAGAAACAGATTCTTCAACTTCTCCTCATCAGTAACATCAGCGTGAATCTCATGTTCTATGACAACAATCAGAACAAGGATCAATAATCCGGAGCCATGCCGACGCATGAGACATTTATTCACAGCTGTATGAAGACACTAAAACCAGAGCCTCAGGGCTGAAGAGCTGCCTGTAGAGTGTATGAGTCTGTGCGTACAGGTGTGCGTACCTTGTCATACTGCTCGTCAGTAGGGTTGTGTTTCAGCAGCCACTCGGCCAACGGTCGGTCTTTGAAGGACCCAGTGACTCCATGTTCCACCTGGATCTTCCTCAGAGTGTCAGCCTGAGGAATCATCTCCACCATACCTGAGAACAGGAAACAACACGCCTGTCAATCCTACCCGAGAACAGGAAACAACACGCCTGTCAATCCTACCCGAGAACAGGCAACAACACGCCTGCCAATCCTACCTGAGAACAGGTAACAACACGCCTGTCAACCCTACCCGAGAACAGGCAACAACAAAGCTGTCAATCCTACCTGAGAAAAGCCAACAACACACCTGTCACACCAGTCAACCCTACCTGAGAACAGGCAACAACACGCCTGTCAATCCTACCCGAGAACAGGCAACAACACGCCTGTCAATCCTACCCGAGAACAGGCAACA
>NC_060167.1:510527-512731 GCF_021292245.1 Micropterus dolomieu | reverse complement strand
ACCACGCCTGTCAACCCTACCCCAGAACAGGCAACAACACGCCTGTCAATCCTACCTGAGAACAGGCAACAACACGCCTGTCAACCCTACCCGAGAACAGGCAACACCACGCCTGTCAACCCTACCCGAGAACAGGCAACACCACGCCTGTCAATCCTACTCCAGAACAGGCAACACCACGCCTGTCAATCCTACCCGAGAACAGGTAACACCACGCCTGTCAACCCTACCCGAGAACAGGCAACAACAAAGCTGTCAATCCTACCCGAGAACAGGCAACAACACGCCTGTCAATCCTACCCGAGAACAGGCAACAACTCGCCTGTCAATCCTACCTGAGAACAGGCAACAACACGCCTGTCAACCCTACCCGAGAACAGACAACAACACGCCTGTCAACCCTACCCGAGAACAGGCAACACCTCGCCTGTCAATCCTACCCGAGAACAGGCAACAACAAATCTGTCAATCGTACCTGAGAACAGGTTACACCACGCCTGTCAACCCTACCTGAGAACAGGCAACAACAAAGCTGTCAATCCTACCCGAGAACAGGCAACAAGACGCCTGTCAATCTTACCCGAGAACAGGCAACAACACGCCTGTCAATCCTACCCGAGAACAGGCAACAACAAAGCTGTCAATCGTACCTGAGAACAGGTAACACCACGCCTGTCAACCCTACCTGAGAACAGGCAACAACAAAGCTGTCAATCCTACCTGAGAACAGGCAACAACAAAGCTGTCAATCGTACCTGAGAACAGGTAACACCACGCCTGTCAACCCTACCTGAGAACAGGCAACAACAAAGCTGTCAATCCTACCTGAGAACAGGCAACAACAAAGCTGTCAATCGTACCTGAGAACAGGTAACACCACGCCTGTCAACCCTACCTGAGAACAGGCAACAACAAAACTGTCAATCCTACCTGAGAACAGGCAACAACAAAGCTGTCAATCCTACCTGAGAACAGGCAACAACACGCCCGTCAACCCTACCTGAGAACAAGCAACACCACGCCTGCCAATCCTACCTGAGAACAGGCAACAACAAAGCTGTCAATCCTACCCGAGAACAGACAACAACACGCCTGTCAATCCTACCCGAGAACAGGCAACACCACGCCTGTCAATCCTACCCGAGAACAGGCAACAACAAAGCTGTCAATCGTACCTGAGAACAGGTAACACCACGCCTGTCAACCCTACCTGAGAACAGGCAACAACAAAGCTGTCAATCTTGTCTGAGAACAGGCAACACCACGCCTGTCAATCCTATCTATCGTTAACAATGCTCCATCATTTATTTTGTTGTGTTTATAAATTCCACACTTTACCGTAATATTTCCAACAGAAAACGGCGCTTTGCACCGCAGTGAAGCTAGTTTTTCGTTGAAGATTCCACATCTATCGAACATCTGACGTCAAACTAATATCCAAAAAAGCTAAAAGCTAAAACCAGGAGCTCATACCAAAGACAGAAGTCTGGTGAGCCAAGCAACATTATTCCAGTCGAGATGTGTGTGTCAGGTAACGTTAAATGACCCGCCCACGGACATTCAGTTTACTTTCTAGATCACCAAGACATGCTCTTGTTGTGATGTTAGCTGTAGCAGACGGAGAGCTTTGAGTGTTGCTGTCTGGAGCTGCTCTGGACTCGTCCTCTCATCTTAGCTTTGCAGCAGCAAGTAGCAACAGAACCCACAACCTAGCTAACGTTAGTTACATTACTTGCTGCGTTTGTCATGTTATTGGATTTATCCAGAATTGCATAAGTTACCCACCTTATGATGCAGTGAGATATCATGAGTTAATTTTGGAAATTAACTCAGTAACAGGAACTCATGAGATTTTATTGAATTTGCAAAACATGTTGTATATCAGGTTCTATATCGCTCAGCCCTAGCGCACACTGGTGGATGTTTGAGTCTCCCACACCAAAGCCATGTGTCTTGTCCACCACATTTATTTATTTATCCATGGCGGACAAACAAGCCAAACTTCGTCTACAAATGTGTCATTTTTTCAGTTAGAACTTTGAAAAGTTGGTGAGAACTGACCACCGAACGATCTCATCAGCCCGTGACTGTAACCAACCAAAGTCTGCTCGGTTTGATTTCTGAGGCGTCCGTTATCCATTTGCCTTCAACAGGTAACGTTAGCGAGAGAGGCAAGAGGAGGCGCCTGTCTGTTACTGCGCCGA
>NC_060167.1:506560-510427 GCF_021292245.1 Micropterus dolomieu | reverse complement strand
CCTGTCAACCCTACCCGAGAACAGGCAACACCACGCCTGTCAACCCTACCCGAGAACAGGCGACAACACACCTGTCAACCCTACCCGAGAACAGGCAACAACACGCCTGTCAACCCTACCCGAGAACAGGCAACAACACGCCTGTCAACCCTACCCGAGAACAGGCAACAACACGCCTGTCAACCCTACCCGAGAACAGGCAACAACACGCCTGTCAACCCTACCCGAGAACAGGCAACAACACGCCTGTCAACCCTACCCGAGAACAGGCAACAACACGCCTGTCAACCCTACCCGAGAACAGGCAACAACACGCCTGTCAACCCTACCCGAGAACAGGCAACCACACGCCTGTCAATCCTATCTATCGTTAACAATGCTCCATCATTTATTTTGTTGTGTTTATAAATTCCACACTTTACCGTAATATTTCCACCAGAAAACGGCGCTTTGCTCCGCAGTGAAGCTAGTTTTTCGTTGAAGATTCCACATCTATCGAACATCTGACGTCAAACTAATATCCAACTTCCTAACTAACTTACTCGTGGTCCGTTCTTCCACATATGCTGGTGTTGCGGAGAAAAAACAATCGTGGAGGAGAGTCAAGTTCACACAGAACTGGATAACACTGAACAGGCTAAAAGCTAAAACCAGGAGCTCACACCAAAGACAGAAGTCTGGTGAGCCAAGCAACATTATTCCAGTCGAGATGTGTGTGTCAGGTAACGTTAAATGACCCGCCCACGGACATTCAGTTTACTTTCTAGATCACCAAGACATGCTCTTGTTGTGATGTTAGCTGTAGCAGACGGAGAGCTTTGAGTGTTGCTGTCTGGAGCTGCTCTGGACTCGTCCTCTCATCTTAGCTTTGCAGCAGCAAGTAGCAACAGAACCCACAACCTAGCTAACGTTAGTTACATTACTTGCTGCGTTTGTCATGTTATTGGATTTATCCAGAATTGCATAAGTTACCCACCTTATGATGCAGTGAGATATCATGAGTTAATTTTGGAAATTAACTCAGTAACAGGAACTCATGAGATTTTATTGAATTTGCAAAACATGTTGTATATCAGGTTCTATATCGCTCAGCCCTAGCGCACACTGGTGGATGTTTGAGTCTCCCACACCAAAGCCATGTGTCTTGTCCACCACATTTATTTATTTATCCATGGCGGACAAACAAGCCAAACTTCGTCTACAAATGTGTCATTTTTTCAGTTAGAACTTTGAAAAGTTGGTGAGAACTGACCACCGAACGATCTCATCAGCCCGTGACTGTAACCAACCAAAGTCTGCTCGGTTTGATTTCTGAGGCGTCCGTTATCCATTTGCCTTCAACAGGTAACGTTAGCGAGAGAGGCAAGAGGAGGCGCCTGTCTGTTACTGCGCCGAGGCGGCTGCCTTCTGTGAGCCCTAGTGCGTCCTCACCTCGTCCTTTGCTGTTGGAGAAACATTTGAAGATGACCATCCTCATGTCCAGACCTTCCTGGATCCAGATCTTGTTCATGATCCGGATCACCTGCAGAGTCAGCATATCCTGCCGCAGGTCGTCTCCTGACTGGACGGAGACATCAGACGGGGTCAAAGGTCAGTTTGAATTTAAACCAGAATTGACTCAGGCTCAGAGGTGAACCAGGTTTACCTTGAAGATGATGTTGATGTTGTCTCCCAAAGGGTCCAGGTTTTTAAAGGACAGTTTGAGAGGGACGGCGTTGGAGTTGAAGAAGGAACACGACTATAAAAGATAGAGAAGAAGAGAAAAGTCACTGCATCACCAGTCAGAGCTGAACACGATCACCTATATGAGACCAGATCTATAATTCAGACACATTTCATTGGCCCAGCACACGGCGTGAAGAGGTACAGACGAGAACTGTGAGCGTCACAAACCCACTCAAGAGTCGTACCTCTGGCAAATCACAGGCGGGAAACAGATTTTTAGATTCAGTGTGACTTTCGAGGATTTCGGTATCTCTCAAAAGAGAATCAGTTAATCTGCTGAGAAACCAGAGAGAGACGCTGCAGAACCTCCTGAGAATCTTCATGTTTTTAAATTTCCTTCAGCATCTCAGTGATCCAGTGACAGCTGTCTGTTCATCCATGCTAACTGCTAACAAGAACCGCTAACATCAGCAGGTAACAGGAGCCGCTAACATCAGCTGCTAACAGGAAGAGCTAATTGGAGCCGCAAACATCAGCAGCAAACAGGAGCAGCTAACAGGAGCCGCTAACAGGAGCCGCTAACAGGAGCCGCTAACAGGAGCCGCTAACAGGAGCCGCTAACAACAGGAAGAGCTAACAGGAGCCGCTAACAACAGGAAGAGCTAACAGGAGCCGCTAACAACAGGAAGAGCTAACAGGAGCCGCTAACAACAGGAAGAGCTAACAGGAGCCGCTAACAACAGGAAGAGCTAACAGGAGCCGCTAACAACAGAAAGAGCTAACAGGAGCCGCTAACATCAGCAAGAGCTAACAGGAGTCGCTAACATCAGCAAGAGCTAACAGGAGTCGCTAACATCAGCAGCTAACAGGAGTCGCTAACATCAGCAGCAAACAGGAGTCGCTAACATCAGCAGCAAACAGGAGTCGCTAACATCAGCAGCAAACAGGAGTCGCTAACATCAGCAAGAGCAAACAGGAGCCGCTAACATCAGCAGCAAACAGGAGTCGCTAACAGGAGCCGCTAACAACAGAAAGAGCTAACAGGAGCCGCTAACAACAGAAAGAGCTAACAGGAGCCGCTAACAACAGAAAGAGCAAACAGGAGCCGCTAACAACAGAAAGAGCTAACAGGAGCCGCTAACAACAGCAGCAAACAGGAGCCGCTAACATCAGCAGCAAACAGGAGCCGCTAACATCAGCAGCAAACAGGAGCCGCTAACATCAGCAGCAAACAGGAGCCGCTAACATCAGCAGCAAACAGGAAGAGCTAACCAGAGCCGTTAACATCAGCAGCAAACAGGAGCCACTAACAGGAGCTGCTAACATCAGCTGCTAACAGGAAGAGCTAACCGGAGCCGCTAACATCAGCAGCAAATAGGAGCCGCTAACATCAGCTGCTAATAGGAAGAGCTAACAGGAGCTGCTAACATCAGCAGCAAATAGGAGCCGCTAACATCAGCAGCAAACAGGAGCCACTAACAGGAGCCGCTAACATCAGCAGCAAATAGGAGCCGCTAACATCAGCTGCTAATAGGAAGAGCTAACCGGAGCCGCTAACATCAGCTGCAAATAGGAGCCGCTAACATCAGCTGCTAATAGGAAGAGCTAACAGGAGCCGCTAACATCAGCAGCAAACAGGAGCCGCTAACATCAGCAGCAAACAGGAGCCGCTAACAGGAGCTGCTAACATCAGCTGCTAACAGGAAGAGCTAACCAGAGCCGCTAACATCAGCAGCAAACAGGAGCCACTAACAGGAGCTGCTAACATCAGCTGCTAACAGGAAGAGCTAACCAGAGCCGCTAACATCAGCAGCAAACAGGAGCCACTAACAGGAGCTGCTAACATCAGCTGCTAACAGGAAGAGCTAACCGGAGCCGCTAACATCAGCAGCAAATAGGAGCCGCTAACATCAGCTGCTAATAGGAAGAGCTAACAGGAGCTGCTAACATCAGCAGCAAATAGGAGCCGCTAACATCAGCTGCTAATAGGAAGAGCTAACAGGAGCTGCTAACATCAGCAGCAAATAGGAGCCGCTAACATCAGCAGCAAACATCAGCTGCTAACAGGAAGAGCTAACCGGAGCCGCTAACATCAGCAGCAAATAGGAGCCGCTAACATCAGCTGCTAACAGGAAGAGCTAACAGGAGCCGCAAACATCAGCAGCAAACAGTAGCCGCTAACATCAGCAGCAAACATCAGCA
>NC_060167.1:496987-506540 GCF_021292245.1 Micropterus dolomieu | reverse complement strand
GGAGCCGCTAACAGGAGCCGCTAACAGGAGCTGCTAACATCAGCTGCTAACAGGAAGAGCTAACAGGAGCCTCTAACATCAGCAGCAAATAGGAGCCGCTAACATCAGCTGCTAACAGGAAGAGCTAACGGGAGCCGCAAACATCAGCAGCAAACAGTAGCCGCTAACATCAGCAGCAAACATCAGCAGCAAACATCAGCTGCTAACAGGAAGAGCTAACATCAGCAGCAAACAGGAGCCGCTAACAGGAGCCGCTAACAGGAGCTGCTAACATCAGCTGCTAACAGGAAGAGCTAACAGGAGCCTCTAACATCAGCAGCAAATAGGAGCCGCTAACATCAGCTGCTAACAGGAAGAGCTAACGGGAGCCGCAAACATCAGCAGCAAACAGTAGCCGCTAACATCAGCAGCAAACATCAGCAGCAAACATCAGCTGCTAACAGGAAGAGCTAACATCAGCAGCAAACAGGAGCCGCTAACAGGAGCCGCTAACAGGAGCTGCTAACATCAGCTGCTAACAGGAAGAGCTAACCGGAGCCGCTAACATCAGCAGCAAATAGGAGCCGCTAACATCAGCTGCTAACAGGAAGAGCTAACAGGAGCCGCAAACATCAGCAGCAAACAGTAGCCGCTAACATCAGCAGCAAACATCAGCAGCAAACATCAGCTGCTAACAGGAAGAGCTAACATCAGCAGCAAACAGGAGCCGCTAACAGGAGCCGCTAACAGGAGCTGCTAACATCAGCTGCTAACAGGAAGAGCTAACAGGAGCCTCTAACATCAGCTGCTAACAGGAAGAGCTAACAGGAGCCTCTAACATCAGCAGCAAATAGGAGCGGTTAACACCAGCTGCTAACAAGAAGAGCTAACAGCTAATTCAGCTATTTTTAATGGGGCCATTTTGACTAAATAAATATGGTTACCAAATCCTTTATACTTACTGTTTACATCCCCCAAAGCATCATGGGAGCTGTAGTTCTCCCAAACAGAAGTAAGACAAAGAATGACAACAGGAGAGACTCAATATATTAATACTGACTGATTATTAAAAACACTGACTGTCCTCTCATATACAGATGTTTACTCTGTGTGTGTGTGTGGGGGGGGGTCAGCCTTTAACCTGCTGCTCCAGCGCCCCCACCAGGATGAAAGGAGCTGCAACATGAGAGCTGACACTGGAGTTTTGAGGAGTTTTCTTCAGTATGAAACACTTCTGTCCTCCGGTGGAAGACTTGGCTTGGGGCGGCTGTTCCGCAGTGTGTGAATGTGTGTGACTGGTGAACGCAGATGTAGTGTAAAAGCGCATTGAGTGGTCGAAAAAGACTAGAAAAGCGCTATACAAATACGGAGCATTTACATTTACTTGTCCATGTGACAAGACGTGGACACGAGGCAGAGAGGAACACCTGTGTGTGAGGTGAGCAGTCAGCAGGTGTGTTACAGGTGAGTCTGCTTCAGTACCTGGATGTTGATTCCTGAGACGAGCAGCGCCGGGTTCAGAGGAAGTCTGCAGCTGCTGTTCACTAAGAAGAACTGCTTCATCTCCTCCAGACCCTCCCTGAGGACACACTGAGACACACAGAGACAGACATACACAGATTAGGTGGTAAGTGACTGACTGTAGAGCAACGAGCTGCTGCCCTCTGCTGGACTGGTACTGAACTGTACTGTTCATGATTTAAGTCAGTGAAAAATAATAAACTGCTACTACTGTTTATTGATTATTTATATTAATCAATCAGGGACATGTATATATGTACGCATGTGTATCCAGTATACTAATAATAATAATCTCTACTGGCATTTAGGTCAGTTTGTTCTTTGTAAAAGAAAAATAACCAAATAGATGTGAAACTATGAATCGATTGTAATATTTTAATAATCAATTCATTGTTTAACTAACGTTTCCTCCTGTTTTGTGTCAGTAAACGGAATCTCTGGATGATCTCTGGAGACATTTGAAGATGTAACTTTGGATATTTTCTGTACATTTAAGATCAATTCATAATTTTTCCAGGTGATTTCCAGAAATGAAAAGCTAGTGCAAATTTTTCCAGGATGCCTGGGATTCCTGGATTTACTTCATGTGTCCTGTAATTAGGTGGTTTTTAGTACCCAGCACCCTCCCCACCTGTCTGTTGGACGGGGTGGCATCTCGGACTTTGTGAGCCACCGTGGCGAGAACGGAGACGAGCCAGGACTGGCGGTCGAACTCGTCACGGAGACCTCGACCGGCGCAGCAGAGCAGAGCGGCGAGGAGGTGCTGATAGCGAGCGCTGAACTGACTGTCCTGCAGGTTGTCCTTCAGCAGCCTGAGAGACGGACACAATCAATTCAACCACTGATCACTGTGGGGGGGCGAGAGACCATTGATCACTGTGGGCGAGAGAGCTGATCTGCACTGGAGGAGGACCGACCCTGATCAGGGATAAGACTCAGTCATCAGATCAAATCCAGATGAGGATTAAGACTCTGTCAGATACATATCTGCTGATCACAAATCAATCGATCGATCGATCCGTCTTTGTTTTCTGGGTGGGTCCCCCTCCTGATGGAGGCCAGACTGATCAGGATCAGATAAACACCAACAGCTGATTTCAGGGTTACTTTATCTGTTGATGTCAGAGGGGACTCGTGCGTCTTGGACGAGTTCACATTTTAATCAGATCAGATAATTATCTATCAGATCAATCAGATCGATATCAGATCAGTATCGGATCAATCGATAGCTTCTGTTCTGCCCAGGAGACAGATCAGAGTCTTTAATCTGATCTGGATTTGATCCGAGTCTGCTGAGCTGACGAACCAGTCTCCTGCCCGCACGGACCGAGTTCACCTGTCGAACTCAGGTAAAAGATTCATTAAAGCCAGCAACACCAACAGACAGTAATCAGCGCTCCCGTCCTCTGTGTGGTTCTGACCAGAAGAGGTAGTGGGCGATCCGAACGTCCCCGATGGCTCTGCGGAGGAGGAACCGGACCAGAGAGCTGTCCAGGTAACACTCGTACTTCACAGCCTGAGACACAAACAGACAGCAGGAGACATCAGGATGAGATCATTCATTCATTTCTGCTCAAACAGCTGTGTGGTCATATCCTGAGCGAGGACGTCCAACTTCAGAGTAACAACGCTGTTCATCATCTGCTACGCTCCCGTCAATAAAACGTCCCGCACAGAAGTTTCACATTAAAAGCCTCCCTGGAAAATGAAGGACTGCGACCTTTGACGTACTGGAAGGCTTTTAATGTGAAACATCTGGAAGTTTCACTTTCAGCCTGACCCCGACGGGGCCCGACTTGTTTACGCTCCTGGGGCCAGGCTTTGGGCCAATTTTCATGTCACAGCTCACACACTGGCATCAAGGCTTCTCCTTTACATGCTTTAGACATCCATCAGTTAAAAGAAGCCAGGAGAAGTTGGAGGAATTAGAAGATGGAACGATGACACAGTCTGCTCACACAGAGACAGACTGGGCGTCGGGCTGCGGCGTTACGAGGCGTTTGGGATTAAACCATTGGCCATGTTCTGTGCTGAAGCCTTGGTTTTTGGATGCATAGCCAGGTGAGACAACCTGCATGTATTATATTATTATTTTAATCAATTATCACAATTCATTAATCTGATAACATCTTATCTCCATATCAATCAGGCCTAATGTTTCCACCACCACAGCTTTATTACAGTTCACTGATGATGCGTTCTCCACCTTTGATAAGGAACAGCTAACTGGTGCCATTTGTATTGACCTTTCTAAGGCTTATTATATTATATTAATTCAATTTTCAATTCAATTTTATTTATATAGCGCCAAATCACAACAACAGTTATCTCACAGCGCTTTTCATAAAGAGCAGGTCTAGACCGTACTCTATGATGATATTTACAGAAGCCCAACAGTTCCCACCAAGAGCAGCACTAGGAGACAGAGGCAAGGAAAAACTTCCTTTAAGAGGCAGAAACCTCGAGCAGAACCATCGCTCAGGGTGGACGGCCATCTGCCTCCACCGGTTGGGGGTGTATTACATTCATTACATTCTGCTTGATAAGCTTCGGTTCGAATTGGTTTTAACCAAAGTGCTCTGTTATGGTTTAATTCTTCTCTCCACTACAGACAGCAGTGTGTTGCTTTTCAAGGTTCCTTGTCTCCTGTATTTATTGATTGATGAGGGGGTTCCTCAAGGTTCCTCTAGGACCCCTTCTGTTCTCGATCTTCATTAATGATTTATGTTGCATCTGTTCCATCTATAAAGGTTCATCTTTAGGCTGATGATGCTGTGATTTATACTGCTGATTCTGATATCCAGAACAAATTACAAGCTGACTTTGTTGTGAAAATGGCTTTACAATAACAAATTATTGTTGAACATAAGATAAAGTCTTGTTGTATGTTGTCTGGGAAAAGCACAGACGACCTCCAGCTCTCAATTTGCATCTCTATTTTGAAAATGGCTTCACAATAACAAATTATTGTTGAACATAAGATAAAGTCTTGTTGTATGTTGTCTGGGAAAAGCACAGACGACCTCCAGCTCTCAATTTGCATCTCTATTTTGAAGATGGGTCTCCGGTGGAGAAATTTAAAGACCTTGGGATGTAGACTGACCCTGAGCTTACCGTTAAACCTCACATTGACTGAAGAACATATGGCTGTCTCAGCTCACTCTGTTCTGTTGTTTCCCATCTGAACTCAGGAAAAGTTGATATTGCCCATTATTGACTACGCTGACATCATCTACATGAACACTGTTCTTAAGCCACTTAATGAGGTCTTTAACTCTCTGTGAGGAGTTGGCCCGAAGTCTCCTTTTTAAACTCATCATTGTGTAATTTATAAATCACTCCATTGGCTGCAGTTTATATTCATTTGTCCTCCATATCTCTCGGTCCCTTGTAGTTCTGCATCTCCTCTCAGAGATTTGAAATATCTTGTTTTCACTGTACCAGGAATCTTCTCTGCTGCTGGACGTAAAGCTTTTCATTACAGGCTGCTTGTGATTGGAACGACCTCCCTTTTTCTTTGCGATCCATCACGTCTTTTCGCAGATTTATGTTTTCTATATTTCACTCTCTTAATAAACTGGGTGCAAGTTACTGATGCCGGCAATCGATTGATCCCATAACATCATACATACATTCTCAGACTCAACAGTATTGCTTGAAATGCGTTTCCTGCATCATCTAAACGATTTAACTCCGGTGTATTCGGTTTGTTTTTCTGTTTTTACTGTGGGCGAGTCAGGTGGTGATTTGAGAGGCTAACTTGATCAAACGTGTGGTTAACTCACTGTCGGCCGCTTGGTCAACACCTTAAAAACCAAAAACCTTCATTTAATCAGGCGTCACCTGGACCAGCTGGGGCAGGAAGTCCAGCAGTTCTGGATCTGAGATGGAGTCCATCCACTGAACAGCCGTCCTCCTCAGCTCCTGGTCCGGGAACCTGAAAAACACACGATGATGTCACTCAGGTTATCACGATGTCGTCACTCAGGTGAGTTTCAGCGTACAGGGACGTACGAGGCGTGAAGGAGTCCCAGGGCGTCCAGGTGACCCAGGCAGGTCCACTGTCTCAGCAGGGCGTAGATGTCAGGCAGGCAGGCCCACTGCCAGCAGGGGGCGCTGGCCAGAACCAGAGGCAGCGCCGCGCTCTCTGACTGACAGAAGGCCTTCTTCTCCCACAGCAGGCGCCGGTCCTCCGCCGTCAGCCTGCACACACAAACACTGAGGGGTCAAGACCACGAGGACAAAACCTGACCGTCCCCACAGAGTCTCAGGATCTTAAACGTGTCACATGAGTGTCTCTGACCAGAAGACCGCCTTCTTGTGGAGGACGTCTTGCAGCTGGATCTGACTGACGGCGTCCAGTCTGGAGAAGTCGTACTGAGGACAGAAGTCTGCCGGAGGAGGGGTGCTGAACCGGACCTCGAAGGACGAGGTGGGAAAGTCCACCTGAGAGAGAGAGCGAGCAGTCAGAGGTGAGATACAGATGCTTGTTGTGTTGTGACCTTTTTAAAATGAAGTGATGTGATCAGGTTTTGTCCTCCGTCTGGACACCAGAGTGACTGAGAAGAGACCAAGAGACCGAAACAAATCCTCTGACCCGGCTCCTGCTCCGATGCTCACTAACACAGATTTAGGCAGATTTGTTAACAATATTTGAGAGAAATAGGCCTTTTGTGTACACAGAGAAAGATATTTGAGTTCAGCTCAGGATGAACGGGGGCAAAAACAAAAGCGTTGCCTTCATAATTTTGTTCAGTGTGTTATATATATATAATCTTAATGAAGGCAGACGGAGCAGCTGGTCATCAGTTGATCCTCCAGTGAAATAAAGAAACAAAACTCCTTCATTTAATTGTTGATTTTAGATCTGAAAATGTAAACGTTGTTTTTAAATTTGGTACCATTTAAGGTTTTTAACTGGACTTGATAGATTTACAGAAGAACTACAAACATGGCGGCTGCTCTAAAGCTTTGGTCGGTAGTGGACATCATGCCAAACACATGAAGACATATTTTAATCTGAATGTTTTCTTGCTGAATAAATATAAAAACTCGATTCAGTAACAACAGTGTCACTAAAGAAATCCTCGGCCGTCACTGCTGCTGGGTGTGAAATGCATTCTGGGATACTGCAGGTCATTTGGACTGAACTTGGACCCAGACGGAGTGAGACCTCCCGTCTCACCTGCAGGATCACGCTGTCGGGCTGGCTGAAGTTCGGCGAGCTCGTCCGGGCGTTTCCGCTCCTCCCCGGCGCTGAAGGCCACAGGCCGAGCAACTTCCTGCCGCACGTCAGGACGCTGCAGACACACACACACACACCTGTCAGTCCACACACACTTCCTGTTTCCTGCTGTGGAGGAAACGACATCATAAAGGCTCAGCTGGAAGGTGTCGGACTGAAGGAAGGAAAGTGAGTAACTCGTGTTCCTGTCTCATGCCTGTTTGCTAAATATGAAGCTGCACAGAGACAGGAAACAGATCCTCCTCCCTGACAGCTCAGGTCGGCGTCTCATGACTCACTGTCTGAAGTTGAAGAGCGGCATAGTGACCCAGCCCAGGGCCTCGATGCTGCGGCGCTGCTTCCCCTTCTCCTCAGCTCCTCCGGGGGGCGGCAGAGAGCTGGCGTACAGCGTCACGGTCAGCTGGGACTCTCTGGGCAGCTGATTGATCTGCACCGGGAAACAGACCCTGCAGAGGGGGGGGGGGGGGGGGGGGGACTGATCACATTCTGGGAACAAACCATATTTGCAGGACAGGAAGTGTCCACATACGTTTGGCCATGTAGAGACACAGGTGTGTGCAGGGGAGGCTGTGATGTCATCGCTGACGGGTGGGGGCACCTACCTCTGGTCCCACACCACCAGGTGGAACAGGTATTTGCTGACCGACTGTTTGCTGGTGTGCTGCGGCGCGCAGAGCTCCTCCCCTCCATGAGTCAGAGAGCAGGACAGGAAGAAACCCTCGTAACTGACCAATCAGAGAGCAGAACAGGGACATCATGACATGACCTGCTGAACACCAGCATGTTAGCATATTAGCATTGTAACACTGCTGCAGCAACACGGAGCTCAGGGCGAAGAGCTGCAACCGTTAGTTTTCAACTATTAAATTAATCTTCAACTATTTTGATAATCGATTAATCGCTTTGAGTAACTTTTTAAGAAAAGAAAGTTCAAATTCTCTGATTCAACTTCTTAAATGTTAACATTTTTCCCTCTGTGGCAGGAAACTGTCTTGCTGTGGACAGAACGAGACATTTGAGGACGTCCTCTGGAGCTCTGGGAAACACTGATCACCATTTTATAAATCAAACGACTAATCAATCAATAAAACAAGAGACAGATTAATCGACTATGAATTTAATGGTTATTTGCAGCCCGAGAGTTGCAGAGGAAACAGAGCTCCAATCAGCAGCCTGCAGGTGGCGCTACAGCTCCAGCAAGTTACAGTCTCCGTCCACAGATTCCCCAGGTGAGGCCGAATACCTGTGAGGCCGTTCCACCACACAGGATTCTTCTAGCTGCGTCTCTTAAAGGTCTCTTTAACGGCTGACAGCAACAAACCAAAACTGTGACGAAGCGCTTCATCTTTTCTAAAAGATCATTTATTTTAAGTCTTAATCTGTTAAACGAGAGCGGAGCAGGAAGAAGGCAAGCGATGGAGTGTGCTGCTGACGGGCAGGTGTCAGGCGACGCAGGCGGCCCCGCCTCCTCTCAGGTCAAAGGTCAGGTCTGGTTCCCAGGCGGCGCTTTGTGCCAGCACAGAGTGTGTTACAGGGGGAGGGGCGGCAGCTCTTTGTGTCAGGATCCACACAGATCTGTGCTGCTCTGAGATCAGCTGAATCATCAGCTCAGCTCAACAGGAACTCTGCAGCCTGCAGGGGGCGCCGCAGCCCCTCCCACACCCACAGGACAGCAGCGTGTCTCTCTCTGTCTGTCTCTGTGTCTCTGTGTGTCTGTCTCTCTCTGTCTGTGTCTGTGTGTCTGTCTCTCTCTGTCTGTGTCTGTGTGTCTGTCTCTCTCTCTGTCTGTCTCTCTGTGTGTCTGTCTCTCTCTGTCTGTGTCTGTGTGTGTGTCTGTGTCTCTCTCTGTCTCTGTGTGTGTCTGTCTCTCTCTGTCTGTGTCTGTGTGTGTGTCTGTGTCTCTCTCTGTCTCTGTGTGTGTCTCTGTCTCTCTGTGTGTCTCTGTCTCTGTGTGTCTCTCTGTGTGTCTCTGTCTCTCTCTCTGTGTGTGTCTCTGTCTCTGTGTGTCTCTCTCTCTCTCTGTCTGTCTCTGTGTGTCTCTGTCTCTCTCTCTGTGTGTGTCTCTGTCTCTGTGTGTCTCTCTCTCTCTCTGTCTGTGTCTGTGTCTCTCTCTGTCTGTGTCTCTGTGTGTCTGTCTCTCTCTGTCTGTGTCTGTGTCTCTCTCTGTCTGTGTCTCTGTCTCTCTCTGTCTGTGTCTGTGTGTGTCTCTCTCTCTCTCTGTCTGTGTCTGTGTCTCTCTCTGTCTGTGTCTCTGTGTGTCTGTCTCTCTCTGTCTGTGTCTGTGTCTCTCTCTGTCTGTGTCTCTGTCTCTCTCTGTCTGTGTCTGTGTGTGTCTCTCTCTCTCTCTGTCTGTGTCTGTGTCTCTCTCTGTCTGTGTCTCTGTGTGTCTGTCTCTCTCTGTCTGTGTCTGTGTCTCTCTCTGTCTGTGTCTCTGTCTCTCTCTGTCTGTGTCTGTGTGTGTCTCTCTCTCTCTCTGTCTGTGTCTGTGTCTCTCTCTGTCTGTGTCTCTGTGTGTCTGTCTCTCTCTGTCTGTGTCTGTGTCTCTCTCTGTCTGTGTCTCTGTCTCTCTCTGTCTGTGTCTGTGTGTGTCTCTCTCTCTCTCTGTCTGTGTCTGTGTCTCTCTCTGTCTGTGTCTCTGTGTGTCTGTCTCTCTCTGTCTGTGTCTGTGTCTCTCTCTGTCTGTGTCTCTGTCTCTCTCTGTCTGTGTCTGTGTGTGTCTCTCTCTCTCTCTGTCTGTGTCTGTGTCTCTCTCTGTCTGTGTCTCTGTGTGTCTGTCTCTCTCTGTCTGTGTCTGTGTCTCTCTCTGTC
>NC_060167.1:495585-496967 GCF_021292245.1 Micropterus dolomieu | reverse complement strand
GTCTCTCTCTCTCTCTGTCTGTGTCTGTGTCTCTCTCTGTCTGTGTCTCTGTGTGTCTGTCTCTCTCTGTCTGTGTCTGTGTCTCTCTCTGTCTGTGTCTCTGTCTCTCTCTGTCTGTGTCTGTGTGTGTCTCTCTCTCTCTCTGTCTGTGTCTGTGTCTCTCTCTGTCTGTGTCTCTGTGTGTCTGTCTCTCTCTGTCTGTGTCTGTGTCTCTCTCTGTCTGTGTGTGTCTCTGTGTCTCTCTCTGTCTGTGTCTGTCTCTGTCTCTCTGTGTGTCTCTGTGTGTGTCTCTGTGTGTCTCTGTCTCTGTCTCTGTGTGTCTCTCTGTGTGTCTGTCTCTGTCTCTCTCTCTGTGTGTGTCTCTGTGTGTCTGTCTCTGTCTCTCTGTGTGTCTCTCTGTGTGTCTCTGTCTCTGTCTCTGTCTCTCTGTGTGTCTCTCTGTGTGTCTCTGTCTCTGTCTCTCTCTCTGTGTGTGTCTGTCTCTGTCTCTCTCTCTGTGTGTGTCTCTGTGTGTCTGTCTCTGTCTCTCTCTCTGTGTGTGTCTCTGTGTGTCTGTCTCTGTCTCTCTCTCTGTCTGTCTCTCTCTGTCTCTCTCTCTGTCTCTCTCTCTGTGTGTCTCTGTCTGTCTCTGTGTGTCTCTGTCTGTCTCTGTCTGTCTCTGTGTGTCTCTGTCTGTCTCTGTGTGTCTCTGTCTCTGTCTCTCTCTCTGTGTGTGTCTCTGTGTGTCTGTCTCTGTCTCTCTCTGTGTGTCTCTCTGTGTGTCTGTCTCTGTCTCTCTCTCTGTGTGTCTCTCTGTGTGTCTGTCTCTGTCTCTCTCTCTGTGTGTCTCTCTGTGTGTCTGTCTCTGTCTCTCTCTCTGTGTGTCTCTCTGTGTCTGTCTCTGTCTCTCTCTCTCTGTGTCTCTCTCTGTCTGTCTCTCTGTGTGTCTCTGTCTCTCTGTGTGTGTCTCTGTGTGTCTGTCTCTGTCTCTCTCTCTGTGTGTGTCTGTGTGTGTCTCTGTCTCTCTGTGTCTGTACCTGGCGGCCCAGGTGATGGGGATGCGGTGAGCAGCGTGCACGCTGAAGGAGAGCACGTTGGTGACGAGGCCGGCCTCCTGCACCGGCGCCGTGCAGCAGTGACTCTGCGGCGTCGTGTGGAAGTTGGCGTTGAACGTGCTGCAGTACAGCTCCACCAGATCCAAGATGGCCGCCGTCAACTTCTCCACCACTTTCTCTGTGAAAGGAAGAAATGAGGTTTTTAACTGTGAACATCTTCATGAATAATAACTGAGAACGACTTCAGACGTCTCCCCTGTGATCCGGGATCTTTACAATTGATCAGCCTCAGAAACACCACAGGCTGTCCCTGGGAGATGAAGCTTCACCATTGGTCGGTCCAGTGAT
>NC_060167.1:491376-495485 GCF_021292245.1 Micropterus dolomieu | reverse complement strand
CTGTGTCTCTGTCTCTGTGTGTGTCTGTCTCTGTCTGTGTCTCTGTCTCTGTGTGTGTCTGTGTGTCTCTGTCTCTGTGTGTGTCTGTGTGTCTCTGTCTCTGTGTCTCTCTGTCTGTGTCTCTGTCTCTGTGTGTCTCTCTGTCTGTGTCTCTGTCTCTGTGTGTGTCTCTGTCTGTGTCTCTGTCTCTGTGTGTGTCTGTGTGTCTCTGTCTCTGTGTGTCTCTCTCTCTCTCTGTCTGTGTCTCTGTGTGTCTCTCTCTCTCTCTGTCTGTGTCTCTGTGTGTCTCTCTCTCTGTGTCTGTGTGTGTCTCTGTGTGTCTCTCTCTCTCTGTCTGTGTCTGTCTCTGTGTCTCTCTCTGTCTGTGTCTGTCTCTGTGTCTCTCTCTGTCTGTGTCTGTGTGTGTCTCTGTCTCTCTGTGTGTCTCTGTCTGTCTCTCTGTGTGTCTCTGTCTCTGTCTCTCTCTCTGTGTGTGTCTCTCTCTCTCTGTGTGTCTCTGTGTGTCTGTCTCTGTCTCTCTCTCTCTGTCTGTCTCTCTGTGTGTGTCTCTGTCTGTCTCTCTGTGTGTGTCTCTGTCTCTCTCTCTGTGTGTCTCTCTCTGTGTGTGTCTGTCTCTGTCTCTCTCTCTGTGTGTGTCTCTGTGTGTCTGTCTCTGTCTCTCTCTCTGTGTGTGTCTCTGTGTGTCTGTCTCTGTCTCTCTCTCTGTGTGTGTCTGTGTGTGTCTCTGTCTCTCTGTGTCTGTACCTGGCGGCCCAGGTGATGGGGATGCGGTGAGCAGCGTGCACGCTGAAGGAGAGCACGTTGGTGACGAGGCCGGCCTCCTGCACCGGCGCCGTGCAGCAGTGACTCTGCGGCGTCGTGTGGAAGTTGGCGTTGAACGTGCTGCAGTACAGCTCCACCAGATCCAAGATGGCCGCCGTCAACTTCTCCACCACTTTCTCTGTGAAAGGAAGAAATGAGGTTTTTAACTGTGAACATCTTCATGAATAATAACTGAGAACGACTTCAGACGTCTCCCCTGTGATCCGGGATCTTTACAATTGATCAGCCTCAGAAACACCACAGGCTGTCCCTGGGAGATGAAGCTTCACCATTGGTCGGTCCAGTGATGGAGTGTCCCCCCATTGGCTGTCCTTTCATAATGAGCAGGTGGAACAGCCCTTAGCTCCGCCCTCTGGAGGCTGCGAGCTTTGTTTCTGCTCGTGCGAGACGCCATGGCCTTTGCAGATACGTGAGCTACGAGCCTCACAGATTTTAACCGGACGAGCTTTCTCGTCTTGCGGGACACCGGTGTACACCGTGACAGTAATGAAGTGAACCCTCTCTCGCACTGTGAGTCCAGACAACTTGTGATCGAGCAGCGACGTAGCTGGTGGGGTTTTAAAATCTAAACCTATAAAAACAGAAGCAGCCATGTTCTGTTTGGGAGTGTGAGCTGCACTTTATCAGAGCTGCTGAAGTGAACATGTGGTGAGATTCTGCTGATCACAAGTGTTTCAGATAGTTTCACTTTCCAGACGTCTGAAGGGGAAACTTCCAGCGGAGCAGTAAAGTTCTCCACAGCAGATAAAGGGCAGGTAGACTCAATATGCAGAAAGTTTTGAACATGAGCAGAAAAGCTGCTGAAACACAGGAGCTATTAAAGTCCAGGAGTTTATCACTCAATTAAAATAAATTCATTTCTCATGGAAGTGAAAAGGAGCCACAGTCACATTTTAAGAGGTCACTTCCCCAAACAGAGACACAAAGAGGAGGGAAGGCTAAATCCTGACTCAGCAGATATTAAATAAGTTGATTTACAGGAGAAACAGATCTGAGAGCAGCTCTGACTCATAGTCTGGTAGAGTTTAAATTGTCACCTGGATTCTGTTTCCCTTTATATAAACAAAAACATTTCCACAAGAAAATGAAGCAGAAAAATTCACCAGAATGCAGGAAATTAACTGTTTGATGCCCAAAATGTTCATACCACTCAGCCTGATATCTTTAAAATAGTGTTCTCGTCACACCGCTGGACGTAATCTTAGAACTATCTATTCGTGGATGGACTTCATCCCTGGAAAGAGCAAAATCAGGTTTATGGAACAACAAATGTTTTCCACTGAAACAAAGGTCAAATTTAATTCTGCTGAATATTATTTACTGAAATATAGATTTATAAGAGCTCCTTTTTTTAAAGTAGAAGCTTTTTTAAATCCTCGGGACAAAATAATATTATTTTAATATGTATGGTAGTAAAAGTTCATTCATTACTTGACTGGAAAAACTCGTCTGTGCTGAAATCAACTGCAAGCAGCCAATCAGCAGCTGCCACTCAGTGTTGGTATATCATTGAAATGTCGTTGATAGGTCGTTGGTACATTGTTGATACGTTGTTGGTATGTCATTGAAATGTCGTTGGTAGGTCGTTGATATGTTGTTGGTCTATCGTTGAAATGTCGTTGATATGTCGTTGAAATGTTGGTACGTTGTCGGTATGTTGTTGATATGTCATTAGTCTATCATTGATATGTTGTTGGTATGTCGATGGTATGTCATTGGTATGTCGTTATGTCATTGGTATGTCGTTATGTCATTGTTATGTTGATATGTCGTTATGTTGATATGTCGTTGGTTTGTCGTTGGTCTATCATTGATATGTCGTTGGTATGCTGATGATATGGCGTTGGTATGTGGTTGATATGGCGTTGATATGCTGTCGGTACGTTGTTGGTATGTTGTTGATATGCTGTCGGTACGTTGTTGGTATGTTGTTGATATGCTGTCGGTACGTTGTTATGTTGTTGATATGTTGTTGGTCTATCGTTGATATGACGTTGGTATGTCGGTCTATCGTTGGTATGTCGGTCTATCGTTGATATGTCGTTGGTCTATCATTGATATGTCGTTGGTATGTCGTTGGCACGTTGTTGGTATGTTGTTGATATATTGATATGTCGTTGGTATGTCGATGGTATGTGGTTGGTATGTTGATATGTCGTTGGTATGTCGTTGATATGTTGTTGATATGCTGTCGGTATGTTGTTGATATGCCGTCGGTACGTAGTTGGTCTGTCGTTGGTCTGTCGTTGGTCTGTCGTTGGTCTATCGTTGATATGTCGGTCTATCATTGATATGTCGGTCTATCATTGATATGTCGGTCTATCATTGATATGTCGTTGGTCTATCATTGATATGTCGTTGGTCTATCATTGATATGTCGTTGGTCTATCATTGATATGTCGTTGGTCTATCATTGATATGTCGTTGATATGTCGTTGGTCTATCGTTGATATGTCGGTCTATCATTGATATGTCGGTCTATCATTGATATGTCGTTGGTCTATCATTGATATGTCGTTGGTCTATCATTGATATGTCGTTGGTATGTCTTTGGCACGTTGTTGATATATTGATATGTTGTTGGTATGTCGATGGTATGTGGTTGGTATGTTGGTATGTCGTTGATATGTCGTTGATATGCCGTCGGTACGTTGTTGGTATGTTGATATGTCGTTGATATGTCATTGGTACGTTATTGATATGTCATTGGTATATCGTTGGTCTATCGTTGATATGTCGTTGGTCTATCGTTGATATGTCGTTGGTATGTTGTTGATATGTCGTTGGTATGTTGTTGATATGTCATTGGTATATCGTTGGTCTATCGTTGATATGTCGTTGGTCTATCGTTGATATGTCGTTGGTCTATCGTTGATATGTCGTTGGTACGTTGTTGATATGTCGTTGGTACGTTGTTGATATGTCGTTGGTACGTTGTTGATAAGTTGTTATGTCATTGGTCTATCGTTGGTACGTTGTTGATATGTCATTGTATGTCATTGGTCTATCATTGATATGTCGTTGGTATGTTGATATGTCGTTGGTATGTTGATATGTCGTTGGTATGTTGATATGTCGTTGGTATGTTGATATGTCGTTGGTATGTTGATATGTCGTTGGTATGCCGATGATATGGCGTTGGTATGTGGTTGAAATGTCATTGGTATGTTGTTGGTATGTCGTTGATACATTATTGGTACGTCGTTGATATGTCATTGGTACGTCGTTGATATGTCATTGGTACGTTGTTGATATGTCATTGGTACGTTGTTGATATGTCATTGGTA
>NC_060167.1:485574-491356 GCF_021292245.1 Micropterus dolomieu | reverse complement strand
TTGATATGTCGGTCTATCATTGATATGTCGGTCTATCATTGATATGTCGTTGGTCTATCATTGATATGTCGTTGGTCTATCATTGATATGTCGTTGGTATGTCTTTGGCACGTTGTTGATATATTGATATGTCGTTGGTATGTCGATGGTATGTGGTTGGTATGTTGGTATGTCGTTGATATGTCGTTGATATGCCGTCGGTACGTTGTTGGTATGTTGATATGTCGTTGATATGTCATTGGTACGTTATTGATATGTCATTGGTATATCGTTGGTCTATCGTTGATATGTCGTTGGTCTATCGTTGATATGTCGTTGGTCTGTCGTTGATATGTCGTTGGTATGTTGTTGATATGTCGTTGGTATGTTGTTGATATGTCGTTGGTACGTTGTTGATATGTCGTTGGTACGTTGTTGATAAGTTGTTATGTCATTGGTCTATCGTTGGTACGTTGTTGATATGTCATTGTATGTCATTGGTCTATCATTGATATGTCGTTGGTATGTTGATATGTCGTTGGTATGTTGATATGTCGTTGGTATGTTGATATGTCGTTGGTATGTTGATATGTCGTTGGTATGCCGATGATATGGCGTTGGTATGTGGTTGAAATGTCATTGGTATGTTGTTGGTATGTCGTTGATACATTATTGGTACGTCGTTGATATGTCATTGGTACGTCGTTGATATGTCATTGGTACGTTGTTGATATGTCATTGGTACGTTGTTGATATGTCATTGGTACGTTGTTGATATGTCATTGGTACGTTGTTGATATGTCATTGGTATGTCGTTGGTATGTCGTTACGTTGTTGATATGTCGTTGGTATGTCGTTGTTATGTTGTTGGTAGGTCACTGATATGTCGTTGTTTGCTGCTGATGCGTACCTCTGTTCTCTCTGACGGCCAGCACTGAAGGATCCTGGGAGGACAGACAAGAGACAGAGAAACCATGAAGAAGAGAACGTGGTCAGAGTGACCTCACCAACATGTTAAACGCCTGGCTGACTGACTGTCTCCCACCTTGAGGACTTTGGGCTGCAGACGACAGGGGCATGCTGGGAGCTGGTTGAGGGCGGCGGTCACATCAGGCGTCTCCACGGAAGCTAACGAACTGCAGAGCGCCTTCACTGATTGGACGAGGCGCTCCACGTGCAGCAGCAGCTCCGCCTACAGAGACAAACAGGGGAGAGTGCTTTAATTTATCCACGGATCCATCTGAATATGAGTCCGTCTGTCTGGACGAGTTTGACTCCTGGACCTGAAATGAGGACGTTTCTGACAGTGGGGACATTTTCACAGTTTAGACTTTGGGTTGAGGTTTGAATTATTA
This sequence comes from Micropterus dolomieu, assembly GCF_021292245.1. NCBI lineage: Eukaryota > Metazoa > Chordata > Actinopteri > Centrarchiformes > Centrarchidae > Micropterus > Micropterus dolomieu. The sequence continues at coordinate 490,022 of NC_060167.1, read as the reverse complement.
TGTCGTGTTACACTCCAACTGTCTCTTAATACAAGCACAGAGCAAAGGACGCCCTGCTGAACCCCAGAGGGTTCGTCTTCAGGATGTTATTGTGGTACGGTTCAGGGGTACTGGTTGATTAGGGTCCTCACGAGTATAGATGTGTGCGTTACCTCTGATAGCAGGAAGGACTCGGCTTCATTGTGAAAGGTGTCCAGCAGCAGCGTCAGAGCCTCCCTGATAAAGAAGAATAAAGAGCTGCTGAATCTCAGCCCATCAGCTGGAGCATCAGGACTACAACTGGACCCATTATAGGTCAGACCTGCAGCTACAGGCTCCACCCCCTCACCTGGTGACGGTCTGTTTGATTGGACGCTCCTGCAGCAGGATGCTGTGGTTCATGGTGGACAACGTCTCGTCGTCTTCTTTCTGTTATCAGAAGGAAAAACAAAATGTTCACTCTCTAAAACTTTATCAGAGATTTAACAGGAACACAGCTCGCCACCAGAGAGCGCCGTGCGTTTCCTGTTTACCTTAGAGAAGAACGTTTGGTAACACTTTACTTTAAGTCAAGTTTATTTATTTGGCCTAATGGTCTGCAGCAGAGGACGCCCCCTGTCCTCAGAGCAACATTTAACACAGATGTTTATTAATGTTCAGCCTTCTTCTCCCATGATGACATGTTTTATAACTACTGCCGTGTTTTACTGTCATTCTTTATCTGTTGATGCTGGACATAAGCTGAAGTCTGTCCCCTCTCAGAAAGAGCCTGGCCACAGTCCTCAGATCCTCAGGCAGGACTCTAAGTCCTGGTTCGGGACTAAAGGAGACCTGGTTTAACAGTCAGGACCTGAGCTCTGGACTTCCTGCCTAAAAATGTTTATTAATGTCCGCCGTTTGTTTCTCTGGACGAGCAGCAGGTTTTATTTCACTCTGACTGAACGGTCTTTCACTTTGGAACTCCGCAAAGTGTTTTATAAATAAAGTTTATTATTTGTATTATACAGCAGCTGTCCAGACTCTATCTGCTAACAGTGTTATAAACCGATCATTACATTTATATTGATTAGAAACGCTAACAGGAGGATCGCTGATCGAACCTCCAGGGAGCCGAGCAGACACGACCCACACATGGAGAGGTTCAGCTTGTGATGATGAAGCCTGTGTGTGTTTATCAGCTTCCTGTTTGTGTTGCGCTGCATTTCAGCTGGAGCCTACAGACAACATGAAGAACCTCATTCCACCTTAACACTCCTGTTTCATCGCAAGAGATGAACAGCAGTTTATAAAAATGGCGCCCTGAAGCTCAGAGAGTCTGCGGGTTCGATCGGATCCCAGCTCTCTGATACCCAACCAGGTCTCTGCAGCGTCCGTTTGGACGAGTTTAAATAATGATAAATACTCATTAAATATAATTAACAGGTGTGTGTGTGTGTGTGTGTGTGTGTGTGTGTGTGTGTGTGTGTGTGTGTGTGTGTGTGTTCAGACCGTGCGGGCCAGCTCCGTGCTGATGGCAGATCTCTTGGTTAGAAACAGTCGGACGTCCCAGTCGAACTTCAGACACTGTTGAACAAACTCCAGGCCGGCCAGAGTCTGGGAGCTGGTGGGGGTCAATGTTAATGTCATTATATACTGTAAACCACTGTTTACACACAGTGACTTCTGTAAGACGCCGCTCTGTATGTCGTAATAAACAAACCGACTGGTGAATGTTAAAATGAAAAACATGTTGAGCTCGGTCTGTTCACAGATCAGATAAAGTCACTAACAAAAAACAGGAAACATCTGCTTTCAAAGGATATTTGAAAAATTGACGCATCACCGGGCGAGCGGATCCTCGCCGACACATCACGGAGGGCACAGGTGAGGACAACGAGACGCCGGACACCAGAGCTGCTCCGAGTGAAACATCACACGCTTAGGATCATTTAGATCTTTATTTTGTGGCTGACAGGAAGTTACCAGAATCTTTAACGCTACATCACAGCGACACATTACGCCGGGCCCGAACGCCTCCTCCTCCCGTGCTAGAGGTCGCTAACAGGACCGCTAACTGAGCTAACAGTGCTACGTGTTTATGCTGAAACTCGTGTTTCCTCTGACATAAACAGTCACTGGAAAAGGAAGACGGGTTTTTGGATTACAGAGCAGCGGAGGAAAGAGACCCGGGCCAGGAGCCCCAGCTCGGACTTAAGGCTGCTCCTAAAGGTCCGGTCTGAACTCATGTTGGCCAAGAAACAGAACCCAGAGCCTGTTGAGCCCACATCTTTACAGAGACCAGTATTACAAGAAGTTCTGAACCGGCAGAACCTGTCCTGACTGCTTGGTAACCATGGTAATAAGGGTTAGGAACTGATTTAGGAGTAAGGCCGTTACAGATGAACAGTTCCTCAGTCAGGGTTCCTTTCCTAACTTCAGAGAGGAAACGTGTTTTACAGAAGCTAAAATCCTAAATAAACTCTCCTGACTTCAGGAGAACTGTTGAGCTGTCCTAACTTTACTTTTCCACCAGGTAGTTTAACTCTTAATCCACATGGCTGCTCTTTAATTGCTTTTACAAAATCAACAAAATGTCAACAGGCGGAACTTGTTAACTGATTCTACCGATGACAAAACCCTCATTACGTAACATGATTTAACAAAAGGATCCAAATGCAAAAAACAGCGATTAAAATCTGTTTAGCTCGCCAGATGAGAAAAGTGGCATCGGTTGCTAGGTAACAGACATAAAAGTTGACGAGACGCCTGACGAGACGCCTGACGAGACGCCTGACGAGACGCCTGACGAGACGCCTGACGAGACGCCTGACGAGACGCCTGACGAGACGCCTGACGTGATTTCTGTTGTACGCTCTCAGTCCGACACGACCTCTCCTGATGTGTCAGGCTGTGAAGCAGAACTTGTTTTGCAGGACGAGATCTTCTTATTTAACAGTCGGCGCCGGGGCTCTGGGACGTCTGAGGTTCTTACTTGTTGAGGAACTCGTCGTGTCCGCAGACCTTCAGCAGGTAGTCGTCCACGTCCGTGTGATCCAGATCATCCTGAGCGTAACACAGAGTCTGATAGATCAGCAGGTCCACCGTGGACGAACCTCCAACACAGAGAAACAGAGACGTCTTTGTTACTCAGATTCACTCGGGCAGGACTTAAAGATCTCATTTCACAACACTGCAGTGTCTTACCGTCACAGGTGAAGGTGAGCGGCTCTCTGAAGTGCTCGCTGACGATGGTGACCTTCACGCTGACCCCCAGACCCTGATGCAGCTCCTCCTGACCCACCGACGGCGACCAAACGAAGCCGCAGTTTGTCGAGCGGTCGCTGTGCGGGTACGCCGACCGCAACCTGCAGAGAGGGCGAAGCACCTGAAGTACTACAGCGGGTACCGGGTACGATGTGTACTGTCAGCTGAAGTACTACAGCGGGTACCGGGTACGATGTGTACTGTCAGCTGAAGTACTACAGCGGGTACCGGGTACGATGTGTACTGTCAGCTGAAGTACTACAGCGGGTACCGGGTACGATGTGTACTGTCAGCTGAAGTACTACAGCGGGTACCGGGTACGATGTGTACTGTCAGCTGAAGTACTACAGCGGGTACCGGGTACGATGTGTGCTGTCAGCTGAAGTACTACAGCGGGTACCGGGTACGATGTGTACTGTCAGCTGAAGTACTACAGCGGGTACCGGGTACGATGTGTACTGTCAGCTGAAGTACTACAGCGGGTACCGGGTACGATGTGTACTGTCAGCTTAAGTACTACAGCGGGTACCGGGTACGATGTGTGCTGTCAGCTGAAGTACTACAGCGGGTACCGGGTACGATGTGTACTGTCAGCTGAAGTACTACAGCGGGTACCGGGTACGATGTGTGCTGTCAGCTGAAGTACTACAGCGGGTACCGGGTACGATGTGTACTGTCAGCAGTTAGGGAGTAAGCGTGACGTGTTACTCACACGTCCAGCATGTGACAGAAAGCTGCCACCTCCTCGTCTCTCTCCTCGGACACCTGGAACAACTCGTATCCAAACCCATTCATCCTGGAGCCCAGAGACACCTGTCAATCACACGCAGAGCCGACCATTTACATTTCCTCATGTGGCGCTTTTATCCAACATACACACAGCATGAACAGAGCATCAAATACAGATCTACAGCTGACAACACATACTAGTAAGAGCTCACAGTACAGATCACATCAATGGGGTAGATACTGAGGGAAGGAAGTAAGAGTTAACAAAAGGTGCAATCAAAACAAGATCATTGTAGGGGATAGAAGAAGAAGAGCACAGGAAGTGCATGTTAGAGTTTTCAGGAGCATTTTGAAGTCAGAGAGGAACGCCCCTGCTCTGATGGCGTGCGGTAGCTCGTTCCACCATCGTGGTGTCACAGATGAGAACAGGGACTGGGATTGCTTTGTGTGAAGGGATGGCAGAGCCAGGCGGCGTTCGTTGGAGGAGCGTAGCGGCC
>NC_060167.1:472951-485474 GCF_021292245.1 Micropterus dolomieu | reverse complement strand
CTAACAGTGCTAACAATGCTAACAGAGCTGAGAATGCTAACAGGTCTATCAGTGCTGTGGTTGCTAACAGTGCTTACAGTGCTGACACTGCTAACAGGCCTAAAGGGCAATTTATACTTCTGCGTCAAATCGACGGCGTAGGTGACGGCGTAAGCTACGCAGAGGCTACGGCGTCACCTGATGCGCACCTCCTCAAAAATCTAACTACATGTCGAGTTGACGTGGACCGTAAGTTCTGCGATTGGTCGGCTGGGTAGCCTCGACCGCTGCAACATGGGGGCGAAATGACTCGTTTCGCTATCAGAATGTGATCCATTCGGTCGGTAACATTTGAAAAAGCTACACCAGCCGCACGTTTACAATTTTACCCCCCATTTACGTTAGCGGAGTGCTAAACTGGAAGCATGGCATGAAAGCATTGGCGTAGGTACGCACATAGAACCTACGCAGGAGTATAAATCAGCCTTAACAGTGCAAACAGGTCTATCAGTGCTGTGGGTGCTAACAGTGCTAACAGTGCTGGGGGTGCTAACAGGTCTAACAGTGCTGTGGGTGCTAACAGTGCTAACAGGTCTAACAGTGCTGTGGGTGCTAACAGTGCTAACAGGTCTAACAGTGCTGTGGGTGCTAACAGTGCTAACAGTGCTGGGGGTGCTAACAGGTCTAACAGTGCTGTGGGTGCTAACAGTGCTAACAGGTCTAACAGTGCTGTGGGTGCTAACAGTGCTAACAGGTCTAACAGTGCTGTGGGTGCTAACAGTGCTAACAGTGCTGGGGGTGCTAACAGGTCTAACAGTGCTGTGGGTGCTAACAGTGCTAACAGTGCTGTGGGTGCTAACAGTGCTAACAGGTCTAACAGTGCTGTGGGTGCTAACAGTGCTAACAGGTCTAACAGTGCTGTGGGTGCTAACAGTGCTAACAGGTCTAACAGTGCTGTGGGTGCTAACAGTGCTAACAGGTCTAACAGTGCTGTGGGTGCTAACACTGCTAACAGTGCTGTGGGTGCTAACAGTGCTAACAGTGCTGTGGGTGCTAACAGTGCTAACAGTGCTGGGGGTGCTAACACTGCTAACAGTGCTGTGGGTGCTAACACTGCTAACAGTGCTGTGGGTGCTAACACTGCTAACAGTGCTGTGGGTGCTAACACTGCTAACAGTGCTGTGGGTGCTAACACTGCTTACAGGTCTAACAGTTCTGTGGGTGCTAACAGTGCTAACAATGCTAACAGAGCTGAGAATGCTAACAGGTCTATCAGTGCTGTGGTTGCTAACAGTGCTTACAGTGCTGACACTGCTAACAGGCCTAAAGGGCAATTTATACTTCTGCGTCAAATCGACGGCGTAGGTGACGGCGTAAGCTACGCAGAGGCTACGGCGTCACCTGATGCGCACCTCCTCAAAAATCTAACTACATGTCGAGTTGACGTGGACCGTAAGTTCTGCGATTGGTCGGCTGGGTAGCCTCGACCGCTGCAACATGGGGGCGAAATGACTCGTTTCGCTATCAGAATGTGATCCATTCGGTCGGTAACATTTGAAAAAGCTACACCAGCCGCACGTTTACAATTTTACCCCCCATTTACGTTAGCGGAGTGCTAAACTGGAAGCATGGCATGAAAGCATTGGCGTAGGTACGCACATAGAACCTACGCAGGAGTATAAATCAGCCTTAACAGTGCAAACAGGTCTATCAGTGCTGTGGGTGCTAACAGTGCTAACAATGCTAACAGAGCTGACAGTGCTAACAGGTCTATCAGGGTTGACAGTGCCAACAGTGCTAACAATGTTGACACTGCTGACAGTGCTAACACTGCTAACACTGCTACATTTCCTTCCCCACAGACTGTGTGCATCTGGAACATCTGGAGGTGTTTAGTTCCAGAGCTGTGTGATAATCTCTCCACGGTGGCTTCAGATTGCAGCTGGTCCGACTGGTCTAACTGGTGACGCTGTGTGATCAAGCGGAGAGCTGGGAGGAACGTGTGTCACATTTAAAAGGTATCAGAGCTGAGTTTCGACTCTCAGCACGCCTGAGAACACATGAAAGGTCCTGAGCGCTCTTATCTGTGTGACTTCCTCTTTTATCAGGAAATAATAACGTGTGTTACTGAGATAGTCTGTTTAGAGACACGTTTGGCTTCTTTAGTCAGAATTTAAAAACAAAACTACTAGTAAGAAATATTAACATCCTCTGAAGATGTGCAGCCACATGTGAAACGTGTTCCACAACATCTGCAGCTGTTTGAGAGAGAATCTGCTCTGAATTAAATACTTACTGTGCAGCGTCGCTGCTAATTATTGATTATCATCTGCAGCCCTAACAGCAGCATGCTGCTCTCTAAACCGATGAGCGACTGTAACGAGTCATCAGGATCTATAATCAATATCAATCACACAGACCTTTTCTCTTTTAATTAAGCTAGGCTAGCAGTTTCCCTCTGCTTCCAGTCTTTATGCTAAGCTAGGCTAAACACATTCCTGGAGCTTAACACAGACATGAAACTGAAATGTGTATCTGATCTGGAATAAGATTAAGAGATCATCACGATGCATCTTTGTTAGTGGTGTGACGAGCAATCAACCCACGAGAGGAGACGTGAAAACTGTGAGAAACCTTCAAAGCTGAAGAAAATGAAAAGTTTGAGCATTAAACTGTTCATTTCCTGCATTCTGGTGAATTTTTCCTCACCACTTTCTGGTGGAAACAGAATCCAGGTGACAATCTAACCCTCTACCAGACTCAGTCAGAGCTGCTCTCAGATCTGTTTCTCCTGTGGATCAGCTTATTTTATATCTGCTGAGTCAGGATTTAGTCTTCCCTGCTCTTTGTGTCTTTGTTTAGGGAAGTGACCTCTTTATTTCATTTTAATTCAGTGATAAACTCCTGGACTTTAACAGCTCCTGTGTTTCAGCTGCTTTTCTGCTCACGTTCAAAACTTCCTGCACGTTCAGAATCTCTCCCACAGATCTGTGTTCTCCGACAGGTCCAGAGAAAAGAAGAACATTACCAGACCAACGTCATCATTTAATGATAAACTCTGCTGGCAGTTTCCCCTTCAGACCGTCTGACCGACACAGTTTGGGACTGCATGTTAGTTTTGGTTTCCAGTCAGTCATCCTAACTGAAACACTTGTGATCAGCAGAAATCACATGTTTACTTCAGCAGCTCACAGTCTTAAACAGAACAAGGCTGCTTCAGCTTTTAAATGTTTATGTTGTAAAACCAGCTACACTGCTACTCGCTCACAACTGTCTGGACTCTCAGTGCAAGAGCAGGTTCACTTGATTACTGTCAGGGCGTACGCCGGTGTCGCATCAGCTGGGCGGAGTTTATTCGCTGAAGGTGTGGTGTGAGAAATGTCGGACAGCTTCTAACCTGACGAGAAATCAATTCACATTTTAATCGCGTGAGATTTTGTGGCACGAGATCTCGTCACACCCTTAATTTCTGCTATTCCCAAGTCCAGAAGAGATTTTCTTTGGCATCATGTCCGTCAAGGTTCCAAGCAGCTGAGGCGATAACAAAAGGTGACGTGAAATCACAGCAGACTGCTGATTGGTCAGAGAGAATCAACGACAAACCCGCGTAGGAAATAAGGTAGCTAGCAGCCAGTGTGTTTACAGCTAAGCTACTGCTAACGTTAGCTCAGTTTAGCTGCTCAGTTTGTTTTTAGTTCAGGCTTCATCCCGTGTTGACGTTCAGGAAGTTACCACAGAACAATGGAAACTCTGAATGAAGCGGTTTCATCCTAAAACATTTGTGTCTCTTCTGAGGACGCTGGGCGTCAGTGGGCCGACCTCCTGACGGGGGCGGAGCTGTCGGCTGGAAATGTTTAAACGTCAGTCTGTAAAACAGGTAGTTTAATCTTTATTTATCGGGCCGGAGCCGCGTGTTTTTTTGAAGGTTGCCTCAGTTACTAATAAACCCTGATCACAGTGATCAACACCCCACAACAATCTCATTCTTACCGGGTCTGCAGACACCCGCCGCTGGTTCTTGTTGCTCTTGGGAACAGGTACGTACGTCCTGGGCGGGACCTGAGGGGGCAGGGTCTTACTCCGAGCCACAGGCTTCCCCGATTGGTCCCCATTGGCCCTCCGACCTCGAGGCCCCTGCCGGCCCTCGTTGAGTCGAGATAGCGAGTCATTGATGTTGTCGTAGTTCAGCTCTCCTGAGGTCACTTTGGGCTGATCCACATCGGGCGTAAACAGGTTCACGTTGCGGGGCACGGTGGACCCTCGAGGGGGCAGGAAGGGGTTCTCTGACCCCGATGATGGGGGGATGGGGTTTCTTGGTGGGAGGGCGGGGGGGACATCGTCTGGAAAAGAGGGGAAGCCTTTGGGAAGAAACCCTGATCCGAATGCAGTTGAGTCCCCGAGGCTGGAACCGGAGCAGTCCCTGAACTTGCTGACCTCCGGACTGTCCAGGATGTACAGGGATTCTTTGATGTAGCCTCCCTGAGGAGGGAGCGCCCTAGCTGGGACGGAGGGCGGAGACTGTGACCGTCCAGGCTGGTTCAGGGAGGAGTCTGACCCAGAAAGGCCCCTCAGCAGGTTTCCTCCTGTAAGGGCAGGACTGGTCTGGCTGGGGGTTGGTCGGGGAGGGAGGGAGGGGTTGTGGCTCTTGGAGCGGGTTTGGCTGGGAGCTCTAGGGCCAGTCTGGCTGGTTTCTGTCCCACTCTTGTCCTGTTTGAGTCTGGAGAGTGCATCATACTCCATCTGCAGGGCCTCGGCCAGGACCAGCTCCTTCTGACTGAGACCCAGGGCCTCCAGGGTCTCCTTCTGAGTCTGAGCCGCCGACATGATGCCACCACAGCAGAGAGGGAGCTGCAAGGACGCTCGGCTGAACTGCTGCTAGAGGAACCGGCGAGGACACATGGAGCAGCTGAGGACAAAGGAGACAGAGAGGACAGCCAGTAAGACATCCCCATTTCATTTCTTATTATTTAGAACTACAGGCCTTCAACTTGATAAAATCTAAATTGGAGATGTGGGGTAATTATCATCATTAACTCATAATATGTGACTGCAGTGAAACACGACTTGCTGGTTGAAGTTAAAATAAGTTCAGATACTTCTAATTGTGCCGTGAAGATAAAGAAACAGTCGCGTGCAGAGTGTTAATGAATCAGACGCTGATGAAACCCACACAGGAAGGTTTTGTGGACAGAAACTGTTCAGACAAAGCGGCTAAATCAATATTTCATTATGGGAGAAACAGCTATGCAGACGACACTCCACTAATTCTGTCTTCCCCATCTGAAACCTCCACAGCATCAGGACGACTGAGGATTCAGTCATAAGGCTGAAAACCCCTGTTTAGGCTGAAAAAACCTGTTCAGGCTGAAAACAAAACAGAATTACAGGTGAACAAACAGGTTTACTGGGTAAATTAACCTGTTTTTATAAACTATTTGACTCTTTAATTTTTTTATTTAAATGTATTTGTATATTTCCTATTTTGCTTTCATATTTCATGTAAAGCACCTTGAATTGCCTTGTTGCTGAAATGTGCTGTACAAATAAACCTGCCTTTTGTAATGTATTTTATTGGGATCTCATTTGACAGAGCAACACACGCGCATAAGTGGGAGGAAACTGATATGTGTTTTTTAACAAATTTCCACAAATAAAAATCTGGAAAGTGTGGCGTGCAAAAGTTATTCAGCCTGAGTCAGTACAAAGTACTGAATAACTTTTCACCTTTCACTGCAAGTACGGCTCCAAGTCTTTTGGGGTATGTCTCTACCAGCTTTGACTGTTTTTTCTTCAGATTGGATGGAGAGCGTCTTGCCACAGATTCTCGATGGGTTTAGCTCTGGACTCTGACTGGGTCACTAACACATGAGCATGTTTTGATCTAAGCCATTCCACCGTAGCTCTGGCTGTATGTTTGGGGTCACGGTCCTGCTGGAAGGTGAACAGGGGGACGGCTTTCTTCTTGCCGCTCTTCCATAAAGGCCAGATTTGTGGAGCGCAGGACCAATAGCTGTCCTGTGGAGAGAGTCTCCCACCTGAGCTGTGGATCTCTGCAGCTGCTCCAGTGTGACCGTGGGCCTCCGGGCTGCTTCTCTGATTAGTGTTCTTCTGTAAGTTTAGGTGGACGGCCATTACATGGTGCGTTTGCAGTTGTGCCATGCTCTTTCCATTTTCGGAACGGTCTTCAAAACTTGGGATATTTATTTATGACCTAACCCTGCTTAAACTTCTCCAAAACTTTATCCCTGACCTGCCTGGTGTGTTCCTTGGTCTTCATGGTGCTGTAGTTCACTACAACAAGCCTCTGAGGCCTTCACAGAACAGCTGTATTAATACTGACAGTAGATTACACACAGGTGGACTCTATTTACTACTTATGTGCCACCGTGTGTTGGTCCATCACCTGAGGTCCCAATAAAATACATTTACTTTGTGGTTGTAATGTGTAAAAATGAGTATGCCAGCCCCTGTGTTTGGTTAAAACCCAGCAGAGACAAAAGGGAAACCAAAGGCTATAGGAAGTGCTGGGCGATTATCAGGATCAGTGTCCGGTCATCATTTCTTTCAGGTTTAAAGGAAGATTTTTGCTCCAGAGTGAAAGTTAATGTGGGTTTAAACTTTTCTTTCTGGTCACAACAAACACTTGATGCCAGAGGATCACTTCACAGATCTGAGGCCAAACATTCTGTTTTAATAAATATGCGTGATTAAAATTAAGTAAAAGCTTCTCTCTTCCCCAACAAAAAAAATTTGAATTAAAGGAATTCAACATGTGATATTTATATTGAGGACTCTGCCCAGCCCTAGCTCGAGGTGTCTCTCTGCATTCTGATAGGCTGACCCTTTGTACAGCTGCTGGACGTCCCACAGAAACACAGCAGCGACCCGGTGACCCGCTCGCCGTCTGACCAGCAGCCCTGCAGCCGAGTGTGACGGGCGGCAGGAAACAGGAAGGAATGAAACAGGAAGTGAAGCTGTGAGGAGGTAAAACCAGCTGAGGCCGGATCAGCTCAGCGACAAGAAACCCTGTTCAGAAGCGTCTGCTGAGGAGTGGACAAAATAACAGAAACACCTGACAGTCCGATTCAGTCCAACGTCACACGGTTCTGGTTCTGAGATTCAGATCCCTGGCGGTCAACCAGAACAACTCCAGATCTCTGCTGCTGGAGAGAGAGAGCCCCCGCTGAGTAAACAGTCCTGCTCGACTCCCCCTGCTTCTAACAAACCGGGTCAAAGCCACGCACAACCAGAACGACGCCAGGATTACAGGTCCGCCCACGCCCCGGCCTATCAGAGCCCAGCATGTGCGTGTGATGGTGTGTGTCCTCCCTGTGATGTGTCCTGTGTTAAACATTTCATTTATTTTTTTAATTAAAGAGTATAAATTAATGAACATGCCTTTAAATGCAAAAAAATATTACAAAACAATAAAAGTCGGCTTTTCTTCATTTGTAAACAACGTAGGGATATTTACTGATATCTGTCCCCTGAAATCTACCAGCTGTTTCCTCTGTGGGGGAGGAGATGATGGGGGAGGGGGGCTCAGATCTGTCCCTCCCCCATCACAGAGAACCAGCTGCGCCCCACTTCCACACTGACAGCACCGGAGTCTGACTGGAGACACATGGGGGGCTGGAACTCGGGCCCCCCGCCTGCAGGGTCAGGTGTGCTGCCAGTCAGGTGACAGCAGAAGGTGGGGGCTCCGTGGTGGAGACGCCACGCTGCAGTGAGGGAGTTGTGTAACAGCAGCAACGTTCTCTGTCCCGCATCATGTCCCAGTCCGTCCACACCAGTGACTTTACACCTGCCCCCCCCCACCCCAACCCACCTGTCTGTAGTTTCCACATGACGTCTGTCTGTGATGAGACGCTTTAAAGTCCAGACATCAGATTAACCCCCCCCCCCCCCCCAAGAGAGAAACCCTTTCAATCAGAGGGGAGGAGACAACAAAGAGCTGCCAGTCTGTGAGTCACATGATCGAGGACTTTCACCCAGAGACTGGTGGGGGGGGGGGGACCATTCATCAACACACACAGTTACTGTTTGTGTCATCTACAAACGCCGTTTTCACAAAACCCTGTGATGATTAATTCTCAGGAACTTTATTAAACTGACAAAAGCACAAAGAAAAGATTTCAGCTTTGGGCCCCGGCTTCTCCAGAGCGCTTTTTCCTGACGCCAGCGTCTTTTTTCAATTCATTGCAATGGGAGCGCCGCGTTTTTACAAGCTGGTAAAAACACCAGCAGCATGACGAGCTGGGCGCTCAGCGTTTTTTTCCGGTTGAAAAATGTTCAACTTTTTAGCCAGCCGTCCAATCACAGTGCAGGAGGGGCGGGAAAAGCTGAGAAGGATCTCCCCCAAGATTGGCGGGCACATGTTCCCGTCCATCGTCCCTTTGATGCGGGGAAGTGGTCATGACCCCTTAGCAGAAAAACAAAGCATGATGGTTCCACCTCCATGTTTGATGGCGTTTTTGGGGTCAGCCTCCCTCCTTCTCCAGACACGGCGAGTTGAGTAGATGCCAAAGAGCTCGATTTTGGTCTCACCTGAGTGCAACACTTTCCCCCAGGTCTCCTCTGAACCATTCAGATGTTCCTCGGCAAGCTTCAGACGGGCGCTGCAGGATGTCAGTCCTTCACGGCGTGGTGTAGTACCGATTGTTTTCTTGGGAATATGGTCCCAGCTGCCTTGAGATCATTGAAAAGATGTAGTTCAGGGTGGATTCCTCGCCGTTCTCACGACCATTGAACTCCACGAGGGGAGATCTCGCATGGAGCCCCAGACCGAGGGAGATGGGCAGTTCATTTCTGTTCCTTCCATTGGGAATAATCGCACCAAGCTTCTTGGCGATGGTCCTGCAGCCCATTCCAGCCCTTTGGTCTTGGCCATGGTGGAGAGTTTGGAATCTGATTGCTTGCTTCTGTGGACACGTGTCCACTTTTGTTAGAGGTAACAAACGCACTGCCTTTAATCGTGCTCCTAATCTCAGCTCGTTACCTGGGAGGTCAAATACTTATTTCACTCATCAAAATGGAAATAAATTCATAACATTTTTGACTGTTTTTCTGGGGTGGTGATGGTGCAGTGGATAAGAGACCCGGGTTCAATTCCCACTGTGACACGTCCACCAAAGTGTCCCTGAGCAACACACTTAACCCCTCGTTGCTCCAGAGGCGTGCGACCTCTGACACACAAAGCAGCTGTAAGTGGCTTTGGATAAAAGCGTTAGCTAAATGAATAAACGTCAAATAAACCTACCAATAAAATTAGAGACTGATCATTTGTCAGCAGGGAATCGCTCTACACACTCTGTTGATGCCACACTTGTGAACACATGACGGTTTCTACAGAACGGTTGGTGCCGGGGATCCAACATGTGGAAGGTGGAGACAGCTGCAGCTCAGCCGTTGAGTCAGTTTAATATTTAACATCTGTCAGTTTTCACGCCTGTTTCCTTCCACAGCTTCGAGTCAAAGCCTCCAGTGTTGGAGCTGATTCAGGCAGACGTTCCACAGTTTGGATCAATGCAGGGCAAACTACACGTGTTTACATGTACATATATGTACATATATGTACATGTAAACACAGACAGGCGGCCAGTGCAGGGACTGAAGGACTGGTGGACAGGTGTCTCCTCAGGTAGACCAGGAGGCTGTGTGAGGACGCTGCACCTGATATTCTGACCTGCATCGATCCTTAGAGCAGGAAACATCAACACTTTAGCATCGATCCGCACATCACTGCTGACGGCTGCTGCAGGCAAACCGTGAACTTCTGACAGACTAAAATCTATCGGTCCCTGCAGGAGAAACAGCCGGGGAGAGAGACGGCGGCACTTCCAACACTGAGGCGGCGAAACTCCTCCCACATTCACTGAAACGTAGGGAATCTCTTAGCTGCCGAGTCTGACGGAGACGAGCCGACGCCTCATTTCAGACCTGCGGCCGAGCGGGGTTATATTTTCCACAGGTCAGGTCCACATCGGCCCCTCAGCTCCACCCCCTCCACGGGTTCAGGGTGACGTCGTCAAGGGAGAAACGTGGCGACAACATGGTCGATGGAAACGTTTGCTTAATGGTGCAAACATCACGCGGGAGCAAACGTGTCCTCTGTAACATGGTGAGAGGTTATCACGGTGTCGACCTGGATTAATTAGGAGGAGCCCCTGAACGCACCGTGTCTGAGGGACCTGACTAGGATCTAGATCACCTTCAGAACCGACCACGTGCAGCAGAGATGAAGATTTGCCTTTTTACAACTTTGACTGATTGATTTCATCACAGTGACGTCACGTGTATCGATTACCACGCCCCTTGCGATGACGTCACAACAGCGATGTTTTTCGAGTTGCTGACAAACGTTCAAACCGGGAAAACGCACCTGCTCCGAGAGTCTGCAGGTGTGGCAGGTGTATGTGACGTCACGGGGAAAGCGAAAGCTCATTGGTCTTTTTATAATCACTGTTGGCTGGTTAGAAAATGTCGCAGTGACCTTAAGTTACGCGTTGTTTTACTTTGTGTCTCTGAAAACCAAACAGGTGAATCAGAGACACGGACTGCGCAGACTCGGAGGGAACAGGTGACTGGACTACAAACTGGATTATTATGGGAGTGGAAATGGGTCCCAGTCCCGTGGAGAGAGCGTCCAACCAAACTACATTCACAAATCCGGCACTTTAACGTGGCCTCATTCGCCGGCCAACACCCCCACCGGCCAGATACATAATCTGAGCACCTGTGCTGCGTTTCACATCCCGACACATCCACTACACAAACACGCAGTTAGATTGTACATCTTTTAAACTTTAAATATCAGTTCGACTTCCCTTCCTATCTGGGATTTCCCCCGACAGCCTGCCATGGAGGGCGGCGGCGAGCAGCCCGAACCCCTCCTCTAAGGCTACCTAAAATCTACTGCTAATAACCTGCATTTCAGTGGATTTCATGTGCGCCGAGTTTACCTGTACAGCATAACGATTAGCAAAAGGTCATCAGCCACGCTTGAACAGGAAGCCAAGTTAACCAAAAAAGCGGGATTGTTTGTATTGTGCGGTGTCTGAATGGAGTTTGGTGTGACCTTCTCTCTCCGTCCAGTGCAGCAGCGCAAGTGAACAGAACTTCACCGGAATGCGTCAAAACATTTCCATAATCCCAGCAGCGTTAGCTAGCTAACAGCTGCCCCCCTCCAGGTGGTGGACCTTACCTGGGTCTCGGTCTACGGGCTCCGGGAGCGGGCGGCGGTTGCCATTTTAAAGCGGTTTACTTTTCTGTCCAAAAATCACATCGGTCTCCCTCAACGCTCGGTTCTTCGTCGGTATCTCCGGGCAGGTTAACGGCCTCCAGTCGCCGGTGCGGCCGGGATTCTCCGCATTAGACCGGATCACCGGCTCCGTTAGTGTCCGCCTCTGTTTACCGCTTCAACAATGCAGCAGTGTGGGACCGTACCAGGCGGCTCCGGCTGCCCTGAAGCCCGGAATCTGGCGACGCTCTCGGCTTTGCGTCAGTCTCTGCTCGGCAGCTGCGGACCAGCGGTGTCAAGTTACACACCGACAACACAGGCGGCTTCCGGTCAGAGTTTCAAAATAAACCCAACTGAGATGAAAACATTAGGTTAAAAAACCGGAGTAGTAACATCTGCCACATTGTTTTACACATAGTTATATCACTCTTCAAGAACTTGCATCTGTTTATTCCATGTTTATATGTTTTTAAATGTAAATGTCAGCTGTAAGTTTATGTCTGTGACTGGCACCTAATCTAAAGAGTGTAAAATACTAAAATCATCAATAACGAACTTTCACGCTAAGTGTAACTAAATAATCCAAGTTAAAAAAACATTGGAGGTAACTTAACTGAATTAAACTAAACTAGAAACTACATTTTTTATGTAAATTAAATAAAATAAAAAATGAAATGTACTAAAAGGACAACCTCTGTCACATTTTGTCCAACATCAGGACGGCCCAGCAGAGGCTCAGGTCTCAGGAGCTGCTGATCCAGTTCTTCTCTGCACCGTATACACTCACCTATTATTAGGAACACCTGTTCAATTTCTCATTAATGCAATTATCTAATCAACCAATCACATGGCAGTTGCTTCAATGCATTTAGGGGTGTGGTCCTGGTCAAGACAATCTCCTGAACTCCAAACTGAATGTCAGAATGGGAAAGAAAGGTGATTTAAGCAATTTTGAGCGCGGCACGGTTGTTGGTGCCAGACGGGCCGGTCTGAGTATTTCACAATCTGCTCAGTTACTGGGATTTTCACGTACAACCATTTCTAGGGTTTACAAAGAACGGTGTGAAAAGGGAAAAACATCCAGTATGCGGCAGTCCTGTGGGCGAAAATGCCTCGTTGATGCTAGAGGTCAGAGGAGAATGGGCCGACCGATTCGAGCTGATAGAAGAGCAACTTTGACTGAAATAACCACTCGTTACAACCGAGGTATGCAGCAAAGCATTTGTGAAGCCACAACACGCACAACCTTGAGGCGGATGGGCTACAACAGCAGAAGACCCCACCGGGTGCCACTCATCTCCACTA
>NC_060167.1:469689-472851 GCF_021292245.1 Micropterus dolomieu | reverse complement strand
GTTTCTGACCATGTCCATCCCTTTATGGCCACCATGTACCCGTCCTCTGATGGCTACTTCCAGCAGGATAATGCACCGTGTCACAAAGCTCCAATCATTTCAAACATGACAATGAGTTCACTGTACTAAAATGGCCCCCACAGTCACCAGATCTCAACCCAATAGAGCATCTTTGGGATGCGGTGGAACGGGAGCTTCGTGCCCTGGATGTGCATCCCACAAATCTCCATCAACTGCAAGATGCTATCCTATCAATATGGGCCAACATTTCTAAAGAATGCTTTCAGCACCTTGTTGAATCAATGCCACGTAGAATTAAGGCAGTTCTGAAGGCGAAAGGGGGTCAAACAGTATTAGTCTGGTGTTCCTAATAATCCTTTAGGTGAGTGTATGTACAGCATACACAGTACAAACACTGTACAGTACATGTAATAAACTGTGGACTGTCATGTGTAAAACCAGCCTGTTACATTAATCATTCCACACAGCTGTTGTGTTCTACTTTACAGAAACAGACTCTGTATGTTGTTGTTTATTGTCTATGTTTATATTTATATATTAATCTTCCTTCACACACAAACTGCTGCTGTGTTTTAGCACGTGAACACAAAGTAAAAGTACTTCCGGTAACGCTGCCGATTCTGTCTGACTTGACTGAGTTTAGTTCAGAGAGGAAAGAGGAGAGACAGCGACACCTGGCGGACAACACCTTCATCACAGCTCAGTGAGCACGCTGACCACCACAGAAGAAGAGTTTAACGCCAAAACACACAAAATACATGAACAGTACATGTGAGGTTTCCATGGGGAGGCAGGGGTGCAGTGGACAGGCCGCTTGTTGGGTTTGATTCCCACTGCGACACTGATGCTGCGTTCATGACTGCTGGGAACTGTACTGTCAGGTGGTCACGCAGGTGAAGCCTCAGCAGAGCCTCCACGTTCATTAGAAACAGCCCTTTAATGAAAACAAGTGACTAAACATGTGTTACTAGTTAACTTTGTCCAGCTCCATCAGCTGGTCATCCTCAGACTCAGTAAATGTTCTACTTCCCAACATTTAGTTCAGAGGAGGCGACTAACAACACATTTTACATGCAGAACAGGTTTTACTACACGACATCAAATATTATCCATCCATCCATCGTCAACCGCTTATCCTGCGTACAGGGTCGCGGGGGGCTGGAGCCAATCCCAGCTGGCATCGGGCGAAAGGCGGGGTCCACCCTGGACAGGTCGCCAGTCCATCGCAGGACAGCAAGTATTAATTTTATTTAAATACATGCAAATATACTTTATGTTGCCTTTAGTTGCTGGTTTCCACTGTGTGCTTCCATGGAGCTGCTGCCTTCAGCTGCTGCTCGTCAACTCATATTTTTACTCTGAGTTCACAAGTAGGAACTCCGACTCCCAGTGGCGTTCATGGTTTCCGAGCTGCCTGGAACGCAGCATTAACCCCTCGTTGCTCCGGAGGCGTGTGACCTCTGACGTACGTAGCAACTGTAAGTCGCTTTGGATAAAAGCATAAAAGAAATCATCACACGTTTCCTGTATACACTGTTCTCTGTGACGTCATCAAATCCACTGTGATGTCAGAAGCCACAAGCCGTTTAGAGCCAATCAGGGTGCACTGTGAAATTTGCATAGTGTGATGTGGAAACTTAATTTGACAGTACAAAGAGACAGGAAAGGGCAGGGCAGAGACATGGGAGGCCTCGGACTGCAGGTGTTGCACTCCCCACCAGGTGTGATGACGGGATCAGTTTCTGAAGATCTCTGTTTTTCAGAGATGACATATCAGAACGGGGGCTGGAAAGTAAGTTTGTCATTTGTTAGACTCGTCGACGGATCCCCACATCAGCTGAATATATTTCCTCTCCCTCTTCAACAAATAAACTGAGCTGTCAGAGGGGAATAAAGCAGGATTATTGTCTTTTATTCGTCTTCGATTCTGCTGCAGGTTCAGAATCTGAATCTGTTAATCGGTCGCTTAAAAAGCCAAAAATCAGAAACAAATACAAAGAAATCTGTTTTAGATCTTAAGTTATACAGTTAAAGTCTAAAGTGCTCTATAATCAGTCATATAGATTTCATTGTTCAGTCCTTCCAGGATTTCACAACTGTTACAGAACACAAATTCAACAAATCCCTGTGAATTCAGTTTAACTTACAATTTTTACCAATCACAGCAACTTTTCCACAAACGTGACCTCTCATCGCCGTTTCCCGCTAAACGTTGTCACACGTCCGCAAACTCACTTCCTTGATCAGAAGACGCAGCAGACGTGTGTGATACCAACGTCTCGCATTCCGGTCAGCTGCAGGACAGAATCAGCTGGTTTAAACATGCAGGGTCAGGGTCAGGGTCAGGGTCAGGGTCAGGCCCGCCGAGTCCTGGAGGGACCGTTTAATGATTCAACTACAATTCTAAAGGTAAAAATATCAAATATATACAGTACCTCACAAAAGTGAGTCCACCCCTCACATCTTTGTAAATATCTGATTCTATCTTTTCATGTGACGACACTGAAGAAATGACTCTCCAGTGTAAAGTAGTGAGTGTGCAGCTTGTGTAACAGTGTAAATCTGCTGTCCCCTCAAAATAACACATCACACAGCCGTTAATGTCTAAACCGCTGGCAACAAAAGTGAGTCCACCCCTCAGTGAAAATGTCCACATTGGGCCCAATCAGCCATTTTCCCTCCCCGCTGTCATGTGACTCGTTAGTGTTACCAGGTCTCAGGTGTGAATGTGGAGCAGGTGTGTTAAATTTGGTGTTGTCGCTCTCACACTCCCTCATACTGGTCACTGGAAGTTCAACATGGCACCTCATGGCAAAGAACTCTCTGAGGATCTGAAACAAAGAACGGTTGTCGTGGAGTGTCCTGGTCTGGGGCTACATGAGTGCTGCCGGCACTGGGGAGCTACAGCTCATTGAGGGAACCATGAATGCCAACATGAACTGTGACATACTGAAGCAGAGCCCCTCCCTTCAGAGACTGGGCCGCAGGGCAGCGTTCCAACATGATAACGACCCCAAACACGCCTCCAAGATGGTGGACTGGCCCAGCATGTCTCCAGACCTGAACCCTACTGAGCATCTGTGGGGCTCCTCAAACGGAAGGTGGAGGAGCCCAAGGTCTCTAACATCCACCAGCTCCGTG
>NC_060167.1:465099-469589 GCF_021292245.1 Micropterus dolomieu | reverse complement strand
CAGAGACTGGGCCGCAGGGCAGCGTTCCAACATGATAACGACCCCAAACACGCCTCCAAGACGACCGCCGCCTCGCTAAAGAAGCTGAGGGTAAAGGTGACGGACTGGCCAACATGTCTCCAGACCTGAACCCTACTGAGCATCTGTGGGGCTCCTCAAACGGAAGGTGGAGGAGCCCAAGGTCTCTAACATCCACCAGCTCCGTGATGTCGTCATGGAGGAGTGGAAGAGGACTCCGGTGGCAACCTGTGAAGCTCTGCTGAACTCCAGGCCCAAGAGGGTTAAAGCAGCGCTGGAAAATAATGGTGGCCACACAGAATATTGACTCTTTGGGCCCAATGTGGACATTTTCACTTGGGGGTGTCCTCACTTTTGTTGCCAGCGGTTTAGACATTAACGGCTGTGTGATGTGTTATTTTGAGGGGACAGCAGATTTACACTGTTATACAAGCTGCACACTCACTACTTTACACTGGAGCAAAGCGTCATTTCTTCAGTGTCGTCACATGAAAAGATAGAATCAGATATTTACAACAATGCGAGGGGCGTGCTCACTTTTGTTTTATTTCCACAATTTCATTGCAAGAAAGCGCTGAAAAACAACATCCCAACTTTCATCACATTTAGAAAAGCTGCTGCAAATCACAAAAAGGCCCTCGAGGTCCTGGAGGGACCGACTGTTTCACTACGGACATAAATCTGAACAATAAGGCCTCATTTTTAATGTGACCTGTGAGAGGAAGTTAGAAACCGTTAACGAGTAACAACAGACGCCGTCTGTAAATAAACATCTAATTATAAGACGTGTTCTTGTTATTAGTTATTATTAATCGTCAATAAAATCTTGGGTTCTGTAGTTCTAAAGTTTTCCTGTAATAACAAGATATGAATCTCGTGTTTTCACATAATTATGACTTCGTTATTAACAAGATATAAATGATAAAGTTCATAATTATAAACGTGGTAACACGGCACCAAACAGACGTTCCTTCGTCTCGTTAAAGTGCAGCTCAGTTTTATGTCTTCATGAAGTTTAGGCACAAGTTTCCTTCATCTGAGACACAGGAGGACATCAGGGGGTCATGTTCGTGTCCTCAGCGTGTCCTCTAAATGTGGACAGTCTGGTTCTCTCTCTGTCCCGGGCAGGACTCTGTCTCTACACCTCCTTCTCCTCTTTACTGTGTAACGACGTCCGTCTCAGCTTCTCCTTCACTTTGACGAACTCCGGAGCTTTCAGGTTCTCCTCCTGCTCCTTCTCCAGCTCCTTCTCCAGCTGCAACACCGGGACAGAGACACATTCAGGACAACAGGAACCGGACAGGGACAGCAGAGACCAACAGGGAGGACGCACACAACAGGGACAGCAGAGTCCAATGGGTAGGATGGACACAACATGAAGGACAGACACAACAAGGACAGCAGAGACCAACAGGGAAGACGGACAGAACAGGGACAGCAGAGAGCAACAGGGAGGACGGACAAAATAGGGACAGCAGAGAGCAACAGAGAGGACGGACACAAAAGGGACAGCAGAGACCAACAGGGAAGATGGACAGAACAGGGACAGCAGAGAGCAACAGAGAGGACGGACAAAATAGGGACAGCAGAGACCAACAGAGAAGACGGACACAAAAGGGACAGCAGAGACTAACAGGGAGGACGCACACAACAGGGACAGCAGAGTCCAATGGGTAGGATGGACACAACATGAAGGACAGACACAACAAGGACAGCAGAGACCAACAGGGAAGATGGACAGAACAGGGACAGCAGAGAGCAACAGGAAGGACACACACAACAGGGACAGCAGAGACCAACAGAGAAGACGGACACAAAAGGGACAGCAGAGACCAACAGGGAGGACGCACACACCAGGGACAGCAGAGTCCAATGGGTAGGATGGACACAACATGAAGGACAGACACAACAAGGACAGCAGAGACCAACAGGGAAGACGGACAGAACAGGGACAGCAGAGAGCAACAGGGAGGACGGACGAAATAGGGACAGCAGAGAGCAACAGAGAGGACACACACAAAAGGGACAGCAGAGACCAACAGGGAAGATGGACAGAACAGGGACAGCAGAGAGCAACAGAGAGGACGGACAAAATAGGGACAGCAGAGACCAACAGAGAAGACGGACACAAAAGGGACAGCAGAGACTAACAGGGAGGACGCACACAACAGGGACAGCAGAGTCCAATGGGTAGGATGGACACAACATGATGGACAGACACAACAAGGACAGCAGAGACCAACAGGGAAGACGGACAGAACAGGGACAGCAGAGAGCAACAGGAAGGACACACACAAAAGGGACAGCAGAGACCAACAGAGAAGACGGACACAAAAGGGACAGCAGAGACCAACAGGGAAGATGGACAGAACAGGGACAGCAGAGAGCAACAAGGAGGACGGACAAAATAGGGACAGCAGAGACCAACATGAAGGACGGACGCAACAGGGAAAGCAGGGGCCAAAAGAGAGGACGGACACAAAAGGGACAGCAGAGAGCAACAGGGAGGACGCACACAACAGGGACAGCAGAGACTAACAGGGAGGACGCACACAACAGGGACAGCAGAGTCCAATGGGTAGGATGGACACAACATGATGGACAGACACAACAAGGACAGCAGAGACCAACAGGGAAGACGGACAGAACAGGGACAGCAGAGAGCAACAGGGAGGACGGACAAAATAGGGACAGCAGAGACCAACAGAGAAGACGGACACAAAAGGGACAGCAGAGAGCAACAGGGAGGACGCACACAACAGGGACAGCAGAGTCCAATGGGTAGGATGGACACAACATGAAGGACAGACACAACAAGGACAGCAGAGACCAACAGGGAAGATGGACAGAACAGGGACAGCAGAGAGCAACAGGAAGGACACACACAAAAGGGACAGCAGAGACCAACAGAGAAGACGGACACAAAAGGGACAGCAGAGACCAACAGGGAAGATGGACAGAACAGGGACAGCAGAGAGCAACAAGGAGGACGGACAAAATAGGGACAGCAGAGACCAACATGAAGGACGGACGCAACAGGGAAAGCAGGGGCCAAAAGAGAGGACGGACACAAAAGGGACAGCAGAGAGCAACAGGGAGGACGCACACAACAGGGACAGCAGAGACTAACAGGGAGGACGCACACAACAGGGACAGCAGAGTCCAATGGGTAGGATGGACACAACATGATGGACAGACACAACAAGGACAGCAGAGACCAACAGGGAGGACGGACAGAACAGGGACAGCAGAGACCAACAGAGAGGACGCACACAAAAGGGACAGCAGAGAGCAACAGGGAGGATGGTACCTGTGTTGTGTATCTGTGTGTATATCTCTGTGCGTATTTGTGCTGTGTACCTGTGTTGTGTACCTGTGTGTACCTGTGTTGTGTATCTGTGTGTGTACCTGTGTTGTGTATCTGTGTTGCGTACCTGTTTGTGTACCTGTGTTGTGTATCTGTGTTGTGTATCTGTGTTGTGTATCTGTGTGTGTACCTGTGTTGTGTACCTGTGTGTACCTGTGTTGTGTATCTGTGTGTGTACCTGTTTGTGTATCTGTGTTGCGTACCTGTTTGTGTATCTGTGTGTGTACCCGTGTTGTGTACCTGTGTTTATATCTGTGTGTGTACCTGTGTTGTGTACTTGTGTGTACCTGTGTTGTTTACCTGTGTGTACCTGTGTGTATATCTGTGTTGTGTACCTGTGTGTATATCTGTGTTGTGTACCTGTGTTTATATCTGTGTGTGTACCTGTGTTGTTTACCTGTGTGTACCTGTGTTGTGTACCTGTGTGTGTATCTGTGTTGTGTACCTGTGTTTATATCTATGTGTGTACCTGTGTGTACCTGTGTTGTTTACCTGTGTGTACCTGTGTGCGTATCTGTGTGGTGTACCTGTGTTTATATCTGTGCTTATATCTGTGTGTGTACCTGTGTGTACCTGTGTTGTTTACCTGTGTGTACCTGTTTTGTGTACCTGTGTTGTGTACCTGTGTGTACCTGTTTTGTGTACCTGTATTGTGTATCTGTGTGTATATCTGTGTGCGTACCTGTGCTGTGTATCTGTGTGTGTTAATGTTGTGTCAGTGTGTGTCACCTCCTCCAGCTTCCTGTGTCTGCGCTGCAGCTCGGCCTCCAGAGGAGAAATCTTCCTGCGAGCTTCGTCCTCCTGTTTCCTCTGCCGGATCAGCTGGTCCCTCTTCCTGGACTCCAGAACCCTCTGCAGCTCCGGCTTCCTCTCCACGCTGCCTCCCCCTCTAAACACACAGAGGTTACACTGTCACCTGATCCTTTTTACCAGAAATACTCGTCTGTCTGTGTCTTCGTGTGTCTCTGTCTTTGTGTGTCTGTTTGTATCTGTGTGTGTCTCTGTGTGTCTGTCTATGTGTCTCTGTGTGTGTCTGTGTGACTCTGTGTGTGTGTCTGTTTGTGTCTGTGTGTCTGTCTCTGTGTGTCTGTCTGTCTGTGTGTGT
>NC_060167.1:463318-464999 GCF_021292245.1 Micropterus dolomieu | reverse complement strand
TCTGTGTTGTGTACCTGTGTGTATATCTGTGTTGTGTACCTGTGTTTATATCTGTGTGTGTACCTGTGTTGTTTACCTGTGTGTACCTGTGTTGTGTACCTGTGTGTGTATCTGTGTTGTGTACCTGTGTTTATATCTATGTGTGTACCTGTGTGTACCTGTGTTGTTTACCTGTGTGTACCTGTGTGCGTATCTGTGTGGTGTACCTGTGTTTATATCTGTGCTTATATCTGTGTGTGTACCTGTGTGTACCTGTGTTGTTTACCTGTGTGTACCTGTTTTGTGTACCTGTGTTGTGTACCTGTGTGTACCTGTTTTGTGTACCTGTATTGTGTATCTGTGTGTATATCTGTGTGCGTACCTGTGCTGTGTATCTGTGTGTGTTAATGTTGTGTCAGTGTGTGTCACCTCCTCCAGCTTCCTGTGTCTGCGCTGCAGCTCGGCCTCCAGAGGAGAAATCTTCCTGCGAGCTTCGTCCTCCTGTTTCCTCTGCCGGATCAGCTGGTCCCTCTTCCTGGACTCCAGAACCCTCTGCAGCTCCGGCTTCCTCTCCACGCTGCCTCCCCCTCTAAACACACAGAGGTTACACTGTCACCTGATCCTTTTTACCAGAAATACTCGTCTGTCTGTGTCTTCGTGTGTCTCTGTCTTTGTGTGTCTGTTTGTATCTGTGTGTGTCTCTGTGTGTCTGTCTATGTGTCTCTGTGTGTGTCTGTGTGACTCTGTGTGTGTGTCTGTTTGTGTCTGTGTGTCTGTCTCTGTGTGTCTGTCTGTCTGTGTGTGTCTCTGTGTGTGTCTCTGTGTGTCTGTCTCTGTCTGTGAGTGTCTGTCTCTGTGTGTCTCTGTGTGTCTGTCTGTGAGTGTCTGTCTCTGTGTGTCTGTCTGTCTGTGTGTGTCTCTGTGTGTGTGTGTGTCTGTCTCTGTGTTTCTGTGTGTGTCTCTGTGTGTGTGTGTCTGTCTGTGTGTGTCTGTGTGTGTCTCTGTGTGTGTCTCTGTGTGTCTGTCTCTGTCTGTGAGTGTCTGTCTCTGTGTGTCTGTCTGTCTGTGTGTGTCTCTGTGTGTGTGTGTGTCTGTCTCTGTGTTTCTGTGTGTGTCTCTGTGTGTGTGTGTCTGTCTGTGTGTGTCTGTGTGTGTCTCTGTGTGTGTCTCTGTGTGTCTGTCTCTGTCTGTGAGTGTCTGTCTCTGTGTGTCTGTCTGTCTGTGTGTGTCTCTGTGTGTGTGTGTGTCTGTCTCTGTGTTTCTGTGTGTGTCTCTGTGTGTGTGTGTCTGTCTGTGTGTGTCTGTGTGTGTCTCTGTGTGTGTCTCTGTGTGTCTGTCTCTGTCTGTGAGTGTCTGTCTCTGTGTGTCTGTCTGTCTGTGTGTGTCTCTGTGTGTGTGTGTGTCTGTCTCTGTGTTTCTGTGTGTGTCTCTGTGTGTGTGTGTCTGTCTGTGTGTGTCTGTGTGTGTCTCTGTGTGTGTCTCTGTGTGTCTGTCTCTGTCTGTGAGTGTCTGTCTCTGTGTGTCTGTCTGTCTGTGTGTGTCTCTGTGTGTGTGTGTGTCTGTCTCTGTGTTTCTGTGTGTGTCTCTGTGTGTGTGTGTCTGTCTGTGTGTGTCTGTGTGTGTCTCTGTGTGTGTCTCTGTGTGTCTGTCTCTGTCTGTGAGTGTCTGTCTCTGTGTGTCTGTCTGTCTGTGTGTGTCTCTG
>NC_060167.1:462951-463298 GCF_021292245.1 Micropterus dolomieu | reverse complement strand
CTAAACACATCCTACCTTCTGTCCTCGCTTCCTAAATATGTCATACATTCTGTCCTTGCTTCCCAAACACGTCCTACCTTCTGTCCTCGCTTCCTAAATATGTCATACTTTCTTTCCTCGCTTCCTGAACACGTCCTACCTTCTGTCCTCGCTTCCTAAACATGTCATACTTTCTTTCCTCGCTTCCTGAACACGTCCTACCTTCTGTCCTCGCTTCCTAAACACGTCCTACCTTCTGTCCTCGCTTCCTAAACACGTCCTACCTTCTGTCCTCACTTCCTAAACATGTCATACTTTCTTTCATCGCTTCCTAAACACGTCCTACCTTCTGTCCTCACTTCCTAAAC
>NC_060167.1:456016-462931 GCF_021292245.1 Micropterus dolomieu | reverse complement strand
TCTGTCTGTGAGTGTCTGTCTCTGTGTGTCTGTCTGTCTGTGTGTGTCTCTGTGTGTGTGTGTGTCTGTCTCTGTGTTTCTGTGTGTGTCTCTGTGTGTGTGTGTCTGTCTGTGTGTGTCTGTGTGTGTCTCTGTGTGTCTCTGTGTGTCTGTCTCTGTGTCTCTGTGTGTGTGTCTGTTTGTGTCTGTCTCTGTGTGTCTGTCTGTCTGTGTGTGTCTCTGCGTGTCTGTCTATGTGTCTCTGTGTGTCTGTTTGTGTCTCTGTGTCTCTGTGTGTGTCTGTGTCTCTGTGTGTGTCTGTGTGTCTCTGTCTCTGTGTGTCTGTTTGTGTCTCTGTGTGTCTCTGTGTGTCTGTGTGTGTCTGTGTGTCTCTGTCTGTGTGTGTCTCTGTCTCTGTGTGTCTCTGTCTGTGTGTGTCTCTGTCTCTGTGTGTGTCTGTGTCTCTGTGTGTGTCTGTGTGTCTCTGTCTCTGTGTGTCTGTGTGTGTCTCTGCGTGTCTGTCTATGTGTCTCTGTGTGTCTGTTTGTGTCTCTGTGTCTCTGTGTGTGTCTGTGTGTCTGTTTGTGTCTGTGTGTCTCTGTCTGTGTGTGTCTCTGTCTCTGTGTGTCTGTTTGTGTCTCCGTGTGTCTCTGTGTGTCTCTGTGTGAGTGTCCTGAATGTGTCCTCCAGCAGAGGGCGCTCTGCTATAACTCCAGACTGAACGAACCCTTCTGGGTCTCAGACTTCCTCCTGACTCATGAGAGAGACGACCTCTGTGTTCACGCTCTGAGTGTTAACGAGTGTGGAGGTGAAAACTTTCCCAGCGTCCTTGGCGGCGCAGGCCTGGGAGGTGGGAGGCTGTTGCTTAGCAGCGGTGGAGACAAGGAAACCACCAAATCCTGCTCTGTGATTGGTCAGGGGGTGTCCAGACTGGAAACATGTTTTTATGTTAAGTCATGAACCCTCGATGACCTGGACCAGCTGTTTCCTGGAGCGAGTCAGAGAGCAGTGTCTCCTGATGGACAGGAAGAGGCGAGGCGAGTCTTCCTCCACCGCCATTACATGCTCGCCTCACCTCTACTCGTCTTTCTAGGTTTTCCATTAGAGAAAAAACATGTCCTAAACACGTCCTACCTTCTGTCCTCGCTTTCTTTCCTCGCTTCCTAAACATGTCGTACTTTCTTTCCTTGCTTCCTTAACACGTCCTACCTTCTGTCCACACTTCCTAAACACGTCCTACCTTCTGTCCTCGCTTCCTAAACTCGTCATACTTTCTGTCCTTGCTTCCTAAACTCGTCATACTTTCTGTCTTTGCTTCCTAAACACGTCCTAACTTCTGTCTTCGCTTTCTTTCCTCGCTTCCTAAACATGTCGTACTTTCTTTCCTCGCTTCCTAAACACGTCCTACCTTCTGTCCTCCCTTCATAAACCCGTCCTAAACACGTCCTACTTTCTTTCCTCGCTTCCCAAACACATCCTACTTTCTATCCTCGCTTCCTAAACACATCCTACTTTCTTTCCTCGCTTCCTAAACACGTCCTACATTGTCCTCGCTTCCTAAACACATCCTACCTTCAGTCCTTGCTTCCTAAACACGTCCTACCTTCTGTCCTTGCATCCTAAACACATCATACTTTATGTCCTTGCTTCCTAAACACGTCCTACCTTCTGTCCTCGCTTCCTAAACTCGTCATATTTTCTGTCCTTGCTTCCTAAACACGTACTATCTTCTGTCCTCGCTTCCTAAACACGTCCTACCTTCTGTCCTCGCTTCCTAAACACGTCCTACCTTCTGTCCTCGCTTCCTAAACACGTCCTAAAATTCTTTCCACACTACCTAAACACGTCCTACATTCTTTCCACACTACCTAAACATGTCCTACCTTCTGTCCTCGCTTCCTAAACACGTCCTACCTTCTGTCCTCGCTTCCTAAACACGTCCTACCTTCTGTCCTCACTTCCTAAACATGTCATACTTTCTTTCATCGCTTCCTAAACACGTCCTACCTTCTGTCCTCACTTCCTAAACTCATCATACTTTCTGTCCTTGCTTCCTAAACACGTCCTACATTCTGTCCACACTTCCTAAACACGTCCTACCTTCTGTCCTCGCTTCCTAAACACGTCCTACCTTCTGTCCTCGCTTCCTAAACACATCCTACCTTCTGTCCTCGCTTCCTAAACACATCCTACCTTCTGTCCTCGCTTCCTAAATATGTCATACATTCTGTCCTTGCTTCCCAAACACGTCCTACCTTCTGTCCTCGCTTCCTAAATATGTCATACTTTCTTTCCTCGCTTCCTGAACACGTCCTACCTTCTGTCCTCGCTTCCTAAACATGTCATACTTTCTTTCCTCGCTTCCTAAACACGTCCTACCTTCTCTTCTCCCAGTTGTAGTCAAACACTCTCGTACCGTTTGCAGCTGCTCATCAGCTCGCGGTGAAGCTCCTGGTGACTTTTTGAAGCTTTGACAGGATTCACCAGCTTCTTGGGTTTTATGAGATCTTCATCCTCGTCTCCCTCATGGTAGTCCGGCTGGGGGACGTAGCTGGACACGGGGGACGGTTTCCTGTGGATGCTCTCAGACCGGTGCTGCTGCAGGTCTGCATATGCGGAGGCTGCCGACACAAGCAGGATAACATTCAGGTTACATGGACTCAAACATCTCACATCAAATACAAACTCCCTGCTCTCCAGAGGACGGGCCCTTCAGACTGACTCCATGATGTTCCCCCAGGACAAACCGGACACTCTGAGTTAAGGTTGAGTGAAAGGTCAGGATGTGGCCTGTGAACTGGCCATGACGTCACGTGGTGTCTCTTTGAGTTTCTGTCCGCCGTCTGACAGAAGAAAGGACAGATTAACGGGCATCTGATCCGAGTCCTCAGATATTCTGGGAGACGGAGATCAGATGTCATACAGTTCACTTCAAACAATGACCCCTTTCTCAAGTGCAACCAGAGACCGACTTCCTCTGCTGCTTCATATTTCACAAAAATGAAGCGAGCTCTGAGAAACACAGCTGCAGCACCTGGCCAAAAGTATGTGGACAGCTGCTCTGACTCTTCTGGTCTCAGGTTTTTCTCCAGATGTTGAACCTGGCTGGGAGCCAGTGATTTAGGAGGATCAGTTGACAATGAGCTGCTCAACTGTTACAGAAGAAATATTTCATATTAATTTGAATATATCACAAAAAACTAAAAGTCTTTGGGTTCTAGAAATGAAGACGTCTTTTTGACAAAGAGGAACATTTTAAAGTACTCTTGTGTGTTACTGAATCTGACTGTGCTGTTTGGACTCTGATTCAACACTCAGCCAGAGTCAGGATGGTTTAAAGGTCCCAGTATGAGCTTTATTCTGCGCCCTGAAACCTGAGCCAGACGTTAGGCAGGTATCTGATACCTGTACCTGAGTATTAGTGTTTAAATCCTCTTCAGAGTAAACCTACAAAGGGGCTGACCCAGCAGGTGCTGCCCTCCACCAACGCTCAGTCCTCTTTTGTCTCATGTGACCACACAGACATGCTTCTACTGTAATCAGTGCAGCTGCATTCAAGTGTATTACGTACTATCTACATTGAGGATCCACTGATGGAGGGCGGAAGCTGCTGCTTCACCACGAGGCCGGTGTCGAGACGTGTTCCTGAGGCAGTTTATAGTTACTCTGTGGAGACCGGACCATCTGTGGTTTGGATGTTAGTTTCACTCCTGTCTTCCTGTTTCATTTCACATTAAAAGCTTCCCA
The DNA here is from genome assembly GCF_021292245.1 of Micropterus dolomieu. NCBI lineage: Eukaryota > Metazoa > Chordata > Actinopteri > Centrarchiformes > Centrarchidae > Micropterus > Micropterus dolomieu. The sequence goes on along the minus strand of NC_060167.1, from coordinate 459,205 downwards.
TTGGCGAACCAGCAGGAGGCTTTTATTGTGAAGACATTACAGGAAACACAAAGTGTTTATCTTGGAGTTAGTGAGCTACGTTAGCGGTGCTTTTCTTCAATAAAAACAGCTCAAGGTGACAAGTTATGGACGTATTCTTCAGTATTTTGTCACAGGGAGGAAACAGTCCAAACAGCCAGAGAGCTGAAGGACCATCAGACCTCCAACACCTCAGCCAGGTGAACAGATTTACCTGGAAAACTACCTGCACCGTGCAGCTCAGCACGACTCACAGATGGAGGCCGAACAACATTTCTGATCCGTGTGGGATCAGCTTCAGGACCGAGCTTCTGCTCCTCCACGTTTCCACGTCACATCAGCAGAGCAGAGATTCTACAAACGTTCTGATTGGATGATTCTTACACCAATGCAATGCTTTCTGGGACTTCAACTTTGTTTCTTCTCAGAGTCTCGATTCAGCAGCAGAGCTGGATCAGAGGGCAGCAGGGAGTCTGGACTCTGAGATATTCTGTGGTTTCATATTGATCAGAGACAGGACGTGCAAACCAAACCCTGTGTGGTTTATCGACGTCTCTGTGAGTGCATGTTATCTGGTTACAAGCCGTGTTTCTGCTTCAGCCTGAGGAAGACTGTCTGCCTCCACCTCAGCCAGGAGGAAATGTGATCATGTTACACCTTCTTGTCAGAAGATAATGTCTTAATTCATTCATCCTGAGAAAAGAAGTTTCTAAATCACATCAAACCTGCAGCTGCAAAGTGCTCAAAGCGTCTGAAACCAAAAACATCTCGTATCATCTGTGAGTCGAAAAAATAAAACTCTTCCTGCACCTTCTGAAGTGACTCCAGGATCATTTCACAAATTTTACAAGCGATACCCTGCAACCGAAACTGTACGTGGTTCTTTAGGTTTCTAAATTCTCTTTCTGGCGCTCTGAACTCAGTCGTCCCAACACCATCAACAATAACAATAAGCGTAATAAGTAGTTCTGGCTCTGAAACAACATCTGAAAAATTTAAAGATAATCTTAGATTTAATGAAATTAGACCAAAATCTACAGTGTAAATAAAAGTCTCTTTGGGTTTTTGGTCTCTTGCCTGAAAGATAAGTCTGTCTCTGGTGCTGTGATAACTGTTCAAACACAACAGGCTGAGGTCTGCTTTCCTCTAACATGAACTCTCAGGTCACAAACTGACTGTCGCAACCAGTCAGGCTGCGCAGCGATCGATCTGCTCCTCGAAAAACAACCCACAACTTTACTTAGTTTGTGAACCTGTTAACTGTTCACCAGAAAATCTAAACCAGGACTCAAACTCCAGACATTAAGAGACAGATCTGAATGTTGTTTTTGACCAGCACCTCGGTCACTTTGGGTTGTGTTTAAATGTCCTCCAGCTCTGCAGGACACCACGTTCTTTTACTTCTTCTGAAAATCTTTTATTACATAAGAATCTCAGCACAGAATCTGAACTCCCACTCACATCAAGTTTCTCTGCCAGCAGTGACTCCATCTTCACCATCCTACGCTCATCACGCTGCTTCATTAACAGTTAGCAGAAGCGTGCTCTCCAACACGACTCCGGACTGAATTATTCATGAAATAAATCTACAAGCAGAAATATTCAATACAAGTACACCGCCTGCAGTAGATAGAAAGTATTACTCATGAAGTCTCCAGGTACAATTTGGAGGTACTTCACTGGAATATTTTCATCTTACGCTACTGTTCTTCTATAGTTCCTGGAGGTAGTTGTTGGTTTCAGTAACGTTTTATACACAAACCAATCAAAAGCTCTCAGCAGCTGATGCAGTGTTGTAGAATATTTACCCAACAGCAGATCACAGTACTCCATGAAACGACCTCGACCAACTACAATATTAAAATGCTGCTCACAAACACACATCTGTACAAACAACCCAGTAACAATACGCTGTATATTAATATAACACTCACACCACTTTGTTGTATTTAAGTGAAGTTTAAAGTATTTTTACTCTCTCTTATTAATACTTTTACTTGACTAAAGGATGTGAATACTTCCTCCACCACTGTGGACCCCAACAATCTGTACAGCCTTGTGTTCAAGTCCTCAAATAATAAACAACATAACAAAATAAATTATATCAATAAAAAAAGAAATTCACTTCTTAAAACAACAAATAATCTCCAGCTAAACAAGTTTTTTATTCCTAAATTAACTGTTTTTAATTCCAGTTCCAAAAATAACAGATTTTTTATTATTAATAAGTAACTTATTTCCAGAGAAAGTTTCTGCACAGAGCAGGTTTCTGCTTTTTATATCTGTGCTTCTGTTGTCTGTGCCCAGACGATTTAAAAGGAAACCTGAAGAATAAAACTCAGAGACACAGTGAACAGAGAAACTCCCCGTCAGCTCCAATCTGAGCTCCTGCAGAAACAGACTCAGGAGGATCCAGGATCAGTCAGTCCCCCTCTGGTTCTTACCGGACTTTACCATCCCCTCCCTGGCTGTGGTGGGCTGTTCTGGACTCATCCTCTGAGCCATCTGATCCCCGTCCTGGTGTTTCAGTCTGTGTGACCCTTCATGCTCTCTGTACGAGCAGCAGCGCTCATCTCCTCCCGACTGAATCATGGAGAGTGTAAAACAACGGTCACATGATCCTCCTCCTCCTCCTCCTCCTCCTCCTCCTCCTCCTCCTCCTCTCAGCCTTTTCCCACGCTGCCCTCAGCTTCAGTTCAGTTTCAAGCTTCAGCAGGTTTCAAGGGTTTGAGATTTCTGAAGCCAGCAGAGTTGTGATCCTGACCTGGAGGTGGCGCTGAAACAACACCAGGGTTCGTCCTCTGGAGAGTCTGACCTGCTCAACAAAGTGATCATATTTCTGAATGTATAACCTGATAACCAGCTGATTATCACTGAACAGTTCGCCACAGATTCATCCTGTGACCAAGCAGGAACCTCCGGCTCTCACGACTGAAGCTGACGCTGAAGCCCCTTAAACCTGCCTTCTCTCCAGCGGCCAGCAGGGGGCGACTCCAGCGGCTGCAGAAAGAAGTCTCTGAGAAAATGTTTCTACTTGTCAGCTGATTTATTCCCTCAGTAAACACTTTCCTGATGAGTTTCTGGTCTCAGTCGCTAGTTTCAAGTCTTCTTCAACACAGCATGATGTTCATTTAGTAAATTATGGTCCCATTTAGAGGAACAGAGACCAGG
>NC_060167.1:454998-455996 GCF_021292245.1 Micropterus dolomieu | reverse complement strand
CCTAATGAACAGATACTACAACCTAATGAATAGATACTACAGCCTAATGAATAGATACTACAACCTAATGAACAGATACTACAACCTAATGAATAGATACTACAGCCTAATGATACTAGAACCTAATGATACTATAACCTAATGAATAGATACTACAGCCTAATGAATAGATACTACAACCTAATGATGCTAGAACCTAATGATACTACAACCTAATGAATAGATACTACAGCCTAATGAATAGATACTACAACCTAATGATGCTAGAACCTAATGATACTACAACCTAATGAATAGATACGAAAGCCTAATGAACAGATACTACAACCTACTGATACTACAGCCTAATGAATAGATACTACCACCTAATGAATAGATACTACAGCCTAATGAATAGATACTACAACCTAATGAATAGATACTACAACCTAATGAATAGATACGAAAGCCTAATGAACAGATACTACAACCTACTGATACTACAGCCTAATGAATAGATACTACAACCTAATGAATAGATACTACAGCCTAATGAATAGATACTACAACCTAATGAATAGATACTACAACCTACTGATACTACAGCCTAATGAATAGATACGACAGCCTAATGATACTACAACCTAATGAATAGATACTACAACCTACTGATACTACAGCCTAATGAATAGATACTACAACCTAATGAATAGATACTACAACCTACTGATACTACAGCCTAATGAATAGATACTACAACCTAATGAATAGATACTACAACCTAATGAATAGATACGACAGCCTAATGATAGTAGAACCTAATGAATAGATACTAGAACCTAATGATAGTAGAACCTAATGAATAGATACTAGAACCTAATGATAGTAGAACCTAATGAATAGATACTACAACCTAATGAATAGATACTAGAACCTAATGATACTACAACCTAATGAATAGATACTAGAACCTAATGATACGACAGCCTAATGAATAGATACTACAAGCTAATGAATAG
>NC_060167.1:447878-454978 GCF_021292245.1 Micropterus dolomieu | reverse complement strand
GAAGTCTCTGAGAAAATGTTTCTACTTGTCAGCTGATTTATTCCCTCAGTAAACACTTTCCTGATGAGTTTCTGGTCTCAGTCGCTAGTTTCAAGTCTTCTTCAACACAGCATGATGTTCATTTAGTAAATTATGGTCCCATTTAGAGGAACAGAGACCAGGAAGCAGGGGAGGCTTCAGGGCGGGGCTACAAGCTCAGGATAGAGTCAATTCTGGTTTGTTTCAAGCCTTTTTGTCGCGAGCTAAAATTAGCATCCCAGCTAATATCACAGCTAACGTGAATTACAGATGCACCTTGCTAACCAAGCTAACTAGCTCCACCCTCTCTTCCATATATGGTCATGTCTGGTTCCTGGTTGGAAAAAATCAACATGGCCGAACTGCCAAACCTGAAGCTTCAAAACAGAGACTACAGAGGTGTGTGACTCCACGTCAACAGATTCACCAGAGCTACTGCAGAGACAGGATCAGGAGACTTCATGCAGTCATGTCTCTGAAGTCCTGAACCCACAGGGGACCTGTGTGAACCAGCTGACTGCAGGACGTTTAGGTCATCGATCAGTCACTCGCTCTGCTTCTGGGTTAACTCCCACATTTCACATTAAACTCTCTCTCACATGCAGCGTCTCTGACATTCTGAGCCAACAGGCCACACAGAGCACGCTCCCAGGGTGCACCTGTTCTCTGAGTCCGACGGGAACCTGAGAGGGACAAACTCACCTCTGCCATTTGGATGCTTTCCATTTTTCACACACTGCTGCTTCGGGGGAGGCTCGTGGTCGATGCTGTACGCCTTCTGGAAAACAAAGAAGAGGAGAAGGTAAGGAAGTGATGTAAGAAGTGGCAGAGCGAGGACACCTGGAGGCGGGACGAGACCTCACCTGCTGTTTCTGTTTCAGGTAACAGAGTTCAGGTGCTGGTGGAGAAACTACAGACCGAAGGGTGGACCGAAGCTGTGATTCAGCACTTTGGGTCAAACGAACAAAACCGGAGTCGCTCGAGTTAACTATCGAACATTAAGGTCAAAATCAGGTCCCATGGTGGTCTGATGAAGGAGGGGGGGGTATATATAAGAGCTGGTGGGAGGAGGAGAGCGCTGTTGTTGGTTTGGACCGTTTCCTGGAACAGAACCAGAACAGTCCACAACAACAGAACCCAGTGAGGACATTTCTCAGACACAGCTCCTTCTGAGACACTAAGGCTCCGCCCACGCTCCTACGTCTGCCTTGAAAACTCAGACCTGCTGCTGCGTTTCCTCCCGTCCAGACAGAAACTGCAAATCCAAAGATATTAAAATATTCTGCACTGTGTAAATAACACTTCTACACTTGTACTCTGCATTCTCCCGGTCTGTTTCCCGCCGCCACAGTCTCTCCGTCCTCCCGTGTTCCTCGCAGTAACAGTCTCCGTGCAGAGAAATCTCTGCTGTGGTTCTTCACCATCGCTGTTCTGCTTTCGTCTCTAGTAGAACTTTCTTCTGCAGCTGCGGAGTAGACAATCTGCTTCCTGTTTACACCGCACATGTCCAGTGTACGTGAACGGTCACATGATGTTTTCAGTCGTAGACAGAGATCAGTTCTGATATGCAGTGAGGATGGAGATCGACTTTGTTTTAAAACTCTGTTTTAGAACAGAAACGTAGTGTGGAAATAGAACCTGGAGGCACCTGGAGACACCTGGAGGCACCTGGAGGCACCTGGAGACACCTGGAGGCACCTGGAGACCAGCTGAGGTGGAGTTCATATTTTACAACAACACGTTTCCTTCACAACACATCAGCTGTTCAGATCATAGAAACGTTTGAGAGTGCAGGGTTCCTTTAAATGCTCCTTTAACAACATTCAAAACAACTTCACCTTCAAGCCCCCGTCCCCCCCGTCCCCCCCGTCCCCCCTCCCCCGGGTGTTTCTCAGCCGCTCGCCTCCTTTCAGACTCCGGGTCAGTTGGACGGTGTTCCCTCTGATTGAATAGACTTTGTGTTGGTTGCTAGGAGAGACTTCAGGCTTCAACATGGTGACAAGGACCTCACTGTCCCTCAGACCCCCCAGTCCTGAGGAGGGGTGCTCTGAGTAGGGGGGGTCTGTGGAGGTGACCTGAATGCTGAAGGCTGATCTGAGAAAAGGTTCCTGAAGGCGCCTTTTCTGTCCCTCGTGCTCTGGCTCCTCCCCATGTTGAATCAGTTCAGGCTGCAGAGCTGACCTGAGCACAGTCTGCCCCCTGCTGGACGCACAGCAGCATTACAGCTCTGACAGCACACAGGCCGGTGGGAGGAAAACAGCAGCCTGCGGGCCAAACCAGGGCTCCAACAAACACAACGCTGTTTTAGAAGAGCTGTTAGAATATAATCCCAAAAGATGCTGGAAACATTTTCATTGTTACTGGTAGATTATTCATTCATTAATGAGTAAAGTGGCTCGTTGAGAGTAACACTTTAATTCTTACTAGTAAAAATAGATTAGATACTAGAACCTAATGAATAGATACTACAACCTAATGAATAGATACTACAACCTACTGATACTACAGCCTAATGAATAGATACGACAGCCTAATGAATAGATACTACAACCTACTGATACTACAGCCTAATGAATAGATACTACAACCTAATGAATAGATACTACAACCTAATGAATAGATACTACAACCTACTGATACTACAGCCTAATGAATAGATACGACAGCCTAATGATACTACAACCTAATGAATAGATACTACAACCTACTGATACTACAGCCTAATGAATAGATACTACAACCTAATGAATAGATACTACAACCTACTGATACTACAGCCTAATGAATAGATACTACAACCTAATGAATAGATACTACAACCTAATGAATAGATACGACAGCCTAATGATAGTAGAACCTAATGAATAGATACTAGAACCTAATGATAGTAGAACCTAATGAATAGATACTAGAACCTAATGATAGTAGAACCTAATGAATAGATACTACAACCTAATGAATAGATACTAGAACCTAATGATACTACAACCTAATGAATAGATACTAGAACCTAATGATACGACAGCCTAATGAATAGATACTACAACCTAATGAATAGATACTAGAACCTAATGATACTACAACCTAATGAATAGATACTAGAACCTAATGATACGACAGCCTAATGAATAGATACTACAACCTAATGAATAGATACTAGAACCTAATGATACTACAACCTAATGAATAGATACTAGAACCTAATGATACGACAGCCTAATGAATAGATACTACAACCTAATGAATAGATACTAGAACCTAATGATACTACAACCTAATGAATAGATACTAGAACCTAATGATACGACAGCCTAATGAATAGATACTACAACCTAATGAATAGATACTAGAACCTAATGATACTACAACCTAATGAATAGATACTAGAACCTAATGATACGACAGCCTAATGAATAGATACTACAACCTAATGAATAGATACTAGAACCTAATGATACTACAACCTAATGAATAGATACTAGAACCTAATGATACGACAGCCTAATGAATAGATACTACAACCTAATGAATAGATACTAGAACCTAATGATACTACAACCTAATGAATAGATACTAGAACCTAATGATACGACAGCCTAATGAATAGATACTACAACCTAATGAATAGATACTAGAACCTAATGATACTACAACCTAATGAATAGATACTAGAACCTAATGATACGACAGCCTAATGAATAGATACTACAACCTAATGAATAGATACTAGAACCTAATGATACTACAACCTAATGAATAGATACTAGAACCTAATGATACGACAGCCTAATGAATAGATACTACAACCTAATGAATAGATACTGGAACCTAATGATAGTAGAACCTAATGAATAGATACTAGAACCTAATGATAGTAGAACCTAATGAATAGATACTACAACCTAATGAATAGATACTGGAACCTAATGATACTACAACCTAATGAATAGATACTGGAACCTAATGATACGACAGCCTAATGAATAGATACTACAACCTAATGAATAGATACTAGAACCTAATAATACTATAACCTAATGAATAGATACTACAACCTAATAAACAGATACTACAACCTAATGAATAGATACTAGAACCTAATGATACTATAACCTAATGAATAGATACTACAACCTAATGAACAGATACTACAACCTAATGAATAGATACTACAGCCTAATGAATAGATACTACAACCTAATGAACAGATACTACAACCTAATGAATAGATACTACAGCCTAATGATACTAGAACCTAATGATACTATAACCTAATGAATAGATACTACAGCCTAATGAATAGATACTACAACCTAATGATGCTAGAACCTAATGATACTACAACCTAATGAATAGATACTACAGCCTAATGAATAGATACTACAACCTAATGATGCTAGAACCTAATGATACTACAACCTAATGAATAGATACGAAAGCCTAATGAACAGATACTACAACCTACTGATACTACAGCCTAATGAATAGATACTACCACCTAATGAATAGATACTACAGCCTAATGAATAGATACTACAACCTAATGAATAGATACTACAACCTAATGAATAGATACGAAAGCCTAATGAACAGATACTACAACCTACTGATACTACAGCCTAATGAATAGATACTACAACCTAATGAATAGATACTACAACCTAATGAATAGATACTACAACCTAATGAATAGATACTACAGCCTAATGAATAGATACTACAGCCTAATGAATAGATACTTCAACCTAATGAATAGTTACTACAGCCTAATGAATAGATACTTCAACCTAATGAATAGTTACTACAGCCTAATGATACTAGAACCTAATGAATAGATACTAGAACCTAATGATACTATAACCTAATGAATAGATACTAGAACCTAATGATGCTAGAACCTAATGAATAGATACTAGAACCTAATGATACTATAACCTAATGAATAGATACAAGAACCTAATGATACTACAACCTAATGAATAGATACTAGAACCTAATGATACTAGAACCTAATGAATAGATACTAGAACCTAATGATACTACAACCTAATGAATAGATACGACAGCCTAATGAATAGATACTACAACCTACTGATACTACAGCCTAATGAATAGATACTACAGCCTAATGAATAGATACTACAACCTACTGATACTACAACCTAATGAATAGATACTACAACCTAATGATACTACAACCTAATGAATAGATACGACAGCCTAATGAATAGATACTACAACCTAATGAATAGATACTACAACCTACTGATACTACAACCTAATGAATAGATACTACAACCTAATGATACTACAACCTAATGAATAGATACGACAGCCTAATGAATAGATACTACAACCTAATGAATAGATACTACAACCTACTGATACTACAACCTAATGAATAGATACTACAACCTAATGATACTACAACCTAATGAATAGATACGACAGCCTAATGAATATGTTATACAACCTAATGAATAGATACTACAACCTACTGATACTACAGCCTAATGAATAGATACTACAACCTACTGATACTACAGCCTAATGAATAGATACTACAGCCTAATGAATAGATACTACAACCTACTGATACTACAGCCTAATGAATAGATACTACAGCCTAATGAATAGATACTACAACCTACTGATACTACAGCCTAATGAATAGATACTACAACCTAATGAATAGATACTAGAACCTAATGAATAGATACTACAGCCTAATGAATAGATACTACAACCTAATGAATAGATACTACAGCCTAATGAATAGATACTACAGCCTAATGATACTAGAACCTAATGAATAGATACTACAACCTAATGAATAGATACTACAGCCTAATGAATAGATACTACAGCCTAATGAATAGATACTACAGCCTAATGAATAGATACTACACCCTAATGATACTAGAACCTAATGAATAGATACTACAGCCTAATGAATAGATACTACAGCCTAATGATACTAGAACCTAATGAATAGATACTAGAACCTAATGATACTAGAACCTAATGAATAGATACTAGAACCTAATGATACTAGAACCTAATGATACTACAACCTAATGAATAGATACGACAGCCTAATGAATAGATACTACAACCTAATGATACTACAACCTAATGAATAGATACTACAACCTAATGAATAGATACTACAACCTAATGAATAGATACTACAACCTAATGATACTACAACCTAATGAATAGATACTAGAACCTAATGATACTATAACCTAATGATACTATAACCACAACCTAATGAATAGATACGACAGCCTAATGAATAGATACTACAACCTAATGAATAGATACTACAACCTAATGATACTACAACCTAATGAATAGATACTAGAACCTAATGATACTATAACCTAATGATACTATAACCTAATGAATAGATACTACAACCTAATGAATAGATACTAGAACCTAATGATACTATAACCTAATGATACTATAACCTAATGAATAGATACTGGAACCTACTGATACTAAAGCCTAATGAATAGATACGACAGCCTAATGAATAGATACTACAACCTACTGATACTAAAGCCTAATGAATAGATACGACAGCCTAATGAATAGATACTAGAACCTAATGATACTAGAACCTAATGAATAGATACTAGAACCTAATGATACTAGAACGAGAACCTAATGATACTACAACCTAATGAATAGATACTACAACCTAATGAATAGATACTAGAACCTAATGATACTAGAACCTAATGAATAGATACTACAACCTAATGAATAGATACGACAGCCTAATGAATAGATACTACAACCTAATGATACTACAACCTAATGAATAGATAAGAGAACCTAATGATACTACAACCTAATGATACTACAACCTAATGAATAGATACGACAGCCTAATGAATAGATACTACAACCTACTGATACTAAAGCCTAATGAATAGATACGACAGCCTAATGAATAGATACTAGAACCTAATGATACTAGAACCTAATGAATAGATACTAGAACCTAATGATACTAGAACCTAATGAATAGATACTACAACCTAATGAATAGATACGACAGCCTAATGAAT
>NC_060167.1:438325-447778 GCF_021292245.1 Micropterus dolomieu | reverse complement strand
CTAATGGATAGATACTACAACCTAATGAATAGATACGACAGCCTAATGAATAGATACTACAACCTAATGATACTACAACCTAATGAATAGATAAGAGAACCTAATGATACTACAACCTAATGATACTACAACCTAATGAATAGATACTACAACCTAATGAATAGATAAGAGAACCTAATGATACTACAACCTAATGAATAGATACTACAACCTAATGAATAGATACTACAACCTAATGATACTACAACCTAATGAATAGATACTACAACCTAATGATGCTAAAACCTAATGATACTACAAACTAATGAATAGATACTACAGCCTAATGAATAGATACTACAACCTAATGATACTAGGACCTAATGAATAGATACTAGAACCTAGTGATACTAGAAACTAATGAATAGATACGACAGCCTAATGAATAGATACTACAACCTACTGATACTACAACCTAATGAATAGATACTACAACCTACTGAATAGATACTACAACCTACTGATACTATAACCTAATGAATAGATACTAGAACCTAATGATACTATAACCTAATGAATAGATACTACAACCTACTGATACTACAGCCTAATGAATAGATACTACAACCTAATGAATAGATACTACAACCTACTGATACTAAAGCCTAATGAATGTACTACAACCTAATGAATAGATACTACAACCTAATGAATAGATACTACAACCTAATGATACTACAACCTAATGAATAGATACTACAACCTAATGAATAGATACTACAACCTAATGATACTACAACCTAATGAATAGATACTACAACCTAATGATAGTAGGACCTAATGAATAGATACTACAGCCTAATGAACAGATACTACAACCTAATGAATAGATACTACAACCTAATGAATAGATACTACAACCTAATGATACTACAACCTAATGAATAGATACTAGAACCTAATGATGCTAAAACCTAATGATACTACAAACTAATGAATAGATACTACAGCCTAATGAATAGATACTACAACCTACTGATACTAGAACCTAATGAATAGATACTAGAACCTAATGATGCTAAAACCTAATGATACTACAAACTAATGAATAGATACTACAACCTAATGAATAGATACTGGAACCTAATGATGCTAGGACCTAATGAATAGATACTACAGCCTACTGATACTAAAGCCTAATGAATAGATACTACAACCTACTGATACTACAGCCAAATGAATAGATACGACAGCCTAATGAATAGATACTACAACCTAATGATACTAGAACCTAATGAATAGATGCTACAGCCTAATGATACTACAACCTAATGATACTAGAACCTAATGAATAGATACTACAACCTAATGATACTAGAACCTAATGAATAGATGCTACAGCCTAATGAATAGATACTACAACCTACTGATACTACAGCCAAATGAATAGATACGACAGCCTAATGAATAGATACTACAACCTAATGATACTAGAACCTAATGAATAGATACTACAACCTAATGATACTAGAACCTAATGAATAGATACTACAACCTAATGATACTAGAACCTAATGATACTGGAACCTAATGAATAGATACTACAACCTAATGATGCTACAACCTAATGATACTAGAACCTAATGAATAGATACTACAACCTAATGATACTAGAACCTAATGAATAGATACTACAACCTAATGATACTAGAACCTAATGATACTGGAACCTAATGAATAGATACTACAACCTAATGATACTAGAACCTAATGAATAGATACTACAACCTAATGATACTAGAACCTAATGAATAGATACTACAACCTAATGATACTAGAACCTAATGAATAGATACTACAGCCTAATGAATAGATACTACAACCTACTGATACTAAAGCCTAATGAATAGATACTACAACCTACTGATACTACAGCCAAATGAATAGATACGACAGCCTAATGAATAGATACTACAACCTAATGATACTAGAACCTAATGATACTAGAACCTAATGAATAGATACTACAACCTAATGATACTAGAACCTAATGAATAGATGCTACAGCCTAATGAATAGATACTACAACCTAATGATACTAGAACCTAATGATACTGGAACCTAATGAATAGATACTACAACCTAATGATACTAGAACCTAATGATACTGGAACCTAATGAATAGATACTACTAAAATGGAATGAATTACTAGTAATGGGTGAAGTCAGCTAAAATGCTAATAAGAATCAGCCTTATTGGTGATGAGTGAAATTTAGCATGAAGAGCTCCTGTCCCACAGGATTTCTCTGACGTACCTCACTAGGCTTTGCCCCGCCCACTACAAAAATCTCAGACCAATCAAAACTATTGTTACGTGTCAACTAGTGTTGCAGCAACAATTCAAAATCAGTAATTGTGATCGGCTGTAAAGTTTTAGAGCGCTATAAAGCTCAAATCTTCTTTGGCCCATTTTAGCTGTCTTCACTCGACTAGTAGCATTTAAATAGCAACCAGTAAGTTTTACGGAATAAATAAATTAAAATGGTTTGCCATAATCAAGACAAAAAAAGAACTCCAAAAAATTAGTAGTATGAATGAAAATGTTACGAGCATCTTTTGGAACAGGCACTGGTATGTAAATAGTACTACTAGTACCTACTATGGATGACATCTAAACTGCAGAGCCACATAGGTTTCAATGCCAAAAATGTGCAAATAGTTACTAGTAATTAAAAAATAGTACGTTTTAAGGAATAAATGTGAAGGTGGTTTGCCATACCCTGAGTGATGGGTCAGGGGAGGTACCTGCAGGTCTGTCAGACTTTATAAGCAGCGCTACAACGGTTTCCTGTTTATTCTATCTACCTAAACTCATTGTTTGTTTGTTTGTTTGTTTATCTCGTGTCTTTGCCGCTCTAACACTGTGTATTCCCCCGTTGTGGGATTAATAAAGGATTCAAATAAACTTGACTTCTTAGCAACAGTAACTAAGGGGAGGGGGGTTAATGAAAAGTCAGACTGAATATACACATACACACTCGCCTCTTGTTTCTGTATTTTTAGCTGCAGGATTTTCTCTGCTGGTCTTAATCTGCCTCTCCGGTCCGAGCTGGATTTAACCCACTCCTGATCCACATCAGATGTTTCCTGTGTTTTGGGACATCAGGCTGATCCTGGATCTGTCAGAGTCACTCCTTCTTCTGATTACGTCCCCACAGCTGAAAATACTCTGCTCTGTTTGTTCCTCCTCACACCAGTTCACACGAACCCTTCCTGTGTTTTAATTACTTCCCGCTGCCTTTCACCTGTGACCAGCTTTCATTCACAGTGACAAAACTAAAAACAGATATATTTAATTTACAGTAATATTTCTTCTATAAAGATGCAAATGAATAATTTCTATAAAAGGAAACTAAACATAATTTTCAGTCTTTCATTTTAACATCATTCTTAAGTCAAACTAAAAATTCCACAGAGAGCGTGCAGAAGAAGAGAAATTGAGTTTAATAAGAAGATTCTTCATGAAAACGATTCTTAGAAGTGGAGCGGTCAGTAAAATCTAACAGCAGATGATATCCTGGATCTTTATGAAACCGGCCCTCGTCTCAGCTCACATCACACGATGATGTGGGAACAGCTGATAATGTCATTGATAAAGGTTTCAGAGGTATAAATACATTTTAAAGAGGTCATAATCTGCTTTTAGTTGTCTCCTCTCTCCTTTATTTGTTATAAATCTTTCTGTGCATGTAGCAGGTTTGCAAAGTGAAGAAGCTCCCGTCTCCCACAGAAAACTCTGCTCCTGAACTGAACAGCTGGATTGTGGTCCAGCCTTTCCTTCAGTAACCTCTCTGCGTCACCAGCAGTAACACGCAGCATAATAATAATAATAGTAATATAATAATAGCGGCTAGTGTGGAGAAACACACAGTGACAGGACGTCCGCCTGCTGCCAAAGGTCCAACAGAAGTGAGTTGCTTCTCTCTGGAGCTGAGACGGTGACGCAGGGTGAGAAGAGGAGCTGCAGTCTGACAGAAACATGGTGTTCTTTAAATTAAATCATGGACACCTTTTCTGGAACAACCCTGAAATTATGAACCCTTTAAATGAGGTGGTCGGGATGGACGATGGGCCAGAAACTGGACTTCCCTAAAGAGAACGATGTTCATTTCCTGTTTGGAGCAAAACGTTTAATGTTGACTTTTTATTAAAGTTATGTAACGTTATTTAACCCCAAACCATGATCTTTTCATCAACCTTACTAAGATGTTTTGGTGCCTAAACCTGACCAATCCAAAGAAGGTTAAAGTCCAGGGCAGCTGGATACTAGAAGACGTTTCATCCCTCATCCAAAGGACTTCAGTTCAGAAGCGACGGCTTCTCCACCCTGGTGTAGATGCTTCCTTCACACCTCTTTCAACCCATCCATCCTCTCTGTCTAAAATGTGCACCTGGTGGTCCTCAAACGAGTGTCCTCTGTCCTTCAGATATAAGTAACCTTGACCTGAGGAGTTGGATCTTCCTTCCCACAGAAGTTAAACAGCTGAGTTTCCCTGACAGTCAGTCAGAACTGAAGAAGTCTCTTGGATGAGGGATGAAACGTCTTCGAGTATCTTGAACCAAGTCCAGCTGCCCTTGACTTTAACCTTCCTTGGATAACTCTGACCTGGATGACTGAGAACCTTCACAGACACCTAAATCTCACCGACGGTTCACAATGTTTCCACTAGTTTTATTTTGAAAGTCTAACAGGATGTTGCATATTTATTCTTGCTAATTTGACTACATGTCCAAAGGGTAGCCAGTGAGTTCAAATGGGGTCTTGACCGAGCGACCATCTGTGAAGAGCTGGGAGTGCGAAGGCGTTGGTCTGCGCCCCAGTACGACCCTTCCTGTGCAGAAGATCCTGGTCGGAGCACGGGCTGTGAAGCGACTGGAGGAGTGGGACTACACGAGCAGACTCTGGAACACCTTGGAGTGGAGCAGAACACCTTCAGTGCCTCTGACAGCCTCTGGGCCGGAGCCTGCTGTCCCTTCGGTCAGGATGTGATCTTTGTGAACGAGCTCGGTTCAGGAGTGCAGGCGGAGCAGACTCCCGGTCATGGTTAAGCTGTTCCTACGTCCGCCTGGGTCTCGCTGTGGCGGTGAAACGGGGCTCGAACGCACGGCTGTGGTTTCACGTGTCTGGTGTTGAAATGTACTGATTCAGACCTGCAGGACGAGGCGGCCCGAAGCCTCGGCACGAGCAGCTGCTGGTGAAGCAGGACGAGGCCAGTGAACGCAGCACAACAGGGTTTTTAAAAGGTACTTTGAGTGGAGCAGCAGCTGACAGACCTCCGCAACGCTGCGTCTTTCTGTAAACGTGCCGAGACGAACATGAGAGTCTCCTTTTAAATCCTGCTTATGGACTCAAAGGAAAACATTTATAACTCGTCTCTGTGACCAACACAAACTCCGTCTGTCCTCGTCTCCACCTGCTGCTGCTGACGGGAACCACTAAAAATAGGCTCATGAGTCGAGCGGGACGCTGCAGCCACATGACCCGGTTCAGATGCCGCCGCCGTCAGCTGTTGGTCACCCTGCTTCAACAGGTGTGTCCCGCCCCACAGCTCCAAGATTTACGGGCGTTCTCAGGGAATCTTTGCGATTTGGGCTCAAAAATAACTTTAATGAGAAACTGAACATCAACATTTTCTGACAACGAGTCAACGAGTCGTCGCTCTCACCAGGTCCTTCGAGTCGGTCTGGAAACTGAGGAATTTTTCATGTGGCCAACAAAAGTACTGTGAAAACAAACAAACAGCCTTCAGACCAACGACAGAGCTGCACTGACCTTCTTTCCATACACGGCTCCCATTCTTCAGCCCTCTGCGGAGGCAGCTTCATAACACCAAACCAAACCTGAGCCGGAAGAGAGTCGGTCTGAGCTGAAGCAGTCAGAGTCTGACCGGGAGGAGGAGGAGGAGGAGGAGTCGTCCTGCCACCTGTTACTGCCTGACTCTCTGCTCTCAGCTGTGAGGAGTTAAGATGCTCTAACTGGATTACTGTAATTGGTGCTGACACGGCGAGAGAGTCAGAGGAAACATCTTCAGTCTAAAAGTTTCTCCAGGAATCATTTCTGAAAGTTGTGCAGAATTCCTGCTCTACCTGATGTTAGCATGTTGCCCTGTTAGCTTAGCCTAGCTAATGATCAGCTCCCTGTTAGCTGATGTTGAGAGCTTTTCTGTTTGAAGGGGCGATGGACCAGTGGATAAGAAACATGAAGACCTGGGTTTGATTCCCACTGCGACACGTCCACCAACATGTCCCTGAGCAAGACACTTAACCCGTGGTTGCTCCAGAGGCGTGCGACCTCTGACGTACGAAGCAGCTGTAAGCTAAATGAACAATAAGATTCTTTAAACTCTCGCAGCCAAACGTCACATGACGTCTCTGTAAGATTCTTTTCCTCTCGGTGTGGATCAGCAGGTCTGTCTTTACTTCAGGATTATATTTAGGTGCTGGATCTAATGTCAGGAACGGGCTGCTTGTTGAAGCTGCGGTGTGGCTGACTGAGCCGTTACCTGCCACTAGATGGCGCTGTAGCTCGGCCCAGCAGTCCTGTGAAGGGCTCGACTCCTCGCTGTCAGATCTAAACACTAAACATTGTCTTCATTATTACTGAATAACCTTGTGTTTGAATATCCCAGAACAAATGGTTCTTCACAGGGACGCAAGGAAAAGCTCTTTCTGCAACAACTATTATTATTTGTATTGACATTTGTAGTTTTGCCACAACCATTAAAATGATTTAATATTAATATAAACACTAATATTTTCCTCAGCCCAGTCGAGGCGTTTGGTTTCTAACTTCCACTGGCAGACGAGTTTTCCCTGAAGCCCAGAGAAGGCACGTTTAGAGCCTGCAGTACAGGGTACAAGGTCTTGAACCTGACGCCATCAGGCTGAAGGAGGAGTTCTGCCCCCCCCACACAGCAGGCGGGTCTCACGAGGCCGGAGTTGCTGCTGCTGCTTCGGTGGTAACAGAAGCAAAAACTCTGCTGTGGGAGGAGTTTCGAGAGGCAGCGGAGGAGGTCGCCTCAAACAGGTTCTGGCAAACTGTCAGGCGACTCCGGAGGGAAGCAGGGATTAACTCAAGCTGAGACCGCTGTCAGACGGTGAAGGATCCCCGAGGAACCGCGGAACCACCACGTCCAAACGGCTCAATCAGCGTTGAGGCGTCCGGGACTGATCTGGGGTCGCGTCTGGGGGCAAGTCTGAAGTGTTTGGTACGAGATCCAGCAGTCAGGATCAGAGCCAGCACTGTTTCAGCAGGAGTTCCTGGAGGATTTACCGGCTGACCGTAGTTCCAACCCTCACCTGTGGTCTTTGGCTGGTGACTAAACTGATGAAAGGACAGGACTCCTTGGCAGGCGTCTGAGCTCCTCATCCTTACAGACAGGATGAGCGTGGTTGTGGAAAAGCCCCCGCCGTACGTTTGATGTAGCTGTGTGAAACTAAAAACACAACTTCCTGGAGCCATACCCTAAACCCAACAGGAAGTCAGCCATTTTGAGTATGACATTTGTCTCTTTTTACAGCCTCCGTACTTTAACGAACTCCTCCGACAGCTTTAACCTGAGCGACTTCAAACGTGGGCAGCGCGACCTTAAGGGCCCTGCGTTGTGAAATTGCAAAGCTTTTTTTGATTGATCAAACGGCGTCCATGGCGCGGCGCTGGATTGACCGCCATGAAAAAGGAAGTGGCATGTAAATGGACTAGACATGGTCAGAAATGTCCCAGTAAACGTCTTAGAGTCCTACATGTCAATATCCAGTGGTAGTGACAGCGCCACGTTTTAAAATGTATTCCTTCTGCCTCTGTCCTGTTTTTACCCCACGTAGCACCTTAGCGGACAGAAAGGAGTGATGCTCCTTCTAACAGGTCGACCACGTCCATCTCAAAGTTCTTGTCACATGCTCTCGCCTTGGTGAGTAATTATTCGCAATCAAACAGGAAGCTGTTTCTTGACAGTTATACCCTGAAGCCCACCGGAGGTCGGCCACTTTGAACTGAATAACTGAGACCTCAACCAAACTTTGTGAGATATTTTCGACACGTCACCTGTGTGATTTTTGTGTTGCCAACTCCAGAGCCGTGTCAGCTGGAGTCCCAACCGTCACTGCGCCCGAGGGCCTGCAGGGGGGGCGAGGGCCCGCAGGGGGGGCGAGGGCCTGCAGGGGGGGCGAGGGCCCGCTCAGCGCTGCTGGCAGCTTTAATTAAACGTGTTTCAGCTTCCTCGATGGTTCCATTAAAGTAAAGGGAATAAATGAAGACAGCACCACTGAATGACTTCACACTGACTGTATTTACGTATTTACACAATAAATAAAATGTCAAAGTAATTACCAACAAGATGGATTTAGATTTGCGGACTGAAACACATCAGGGAGCTGCAGAGTGATCACATGATTTAATATTGCGGTGACTAGTCCACAAACATGGCCGTCACGTCTAGACTCCCCGCGTGCCTCTGGTTACCACTTAGACCAGAGGACACAGTCCGGTCCGGCCTCTACTGGTCTGCGCCGGGCGGGGTCTCCGGCCCGTCCTGGCTCGGCCCCGACATCTGCATGAAGAGCTCCCTCAGCTCCGTGATGTCATCATCGAGAGACGGCAGGGATGCTGGGAGCGACCGCTGCCCGCGCTCCTCGATGAAATCCCACAGACGGACGTTGTTCATGAACTGAAGAGACACAAACGCAAACCACGTTAATAAACTACAGAACAGCTGAAGAACTACAACTCTGAATCACAATGGCGGCGGTTTCTGACCCGGACGTTCCCCTCGGAGCTCAGCTGTTTCCGCGGCCGGTCGGGTTCTGCTCGGGTTCCGTCTGGGAAGGCGTGAAGGTACAAGCACTTCCCTGCGAACGGGCACGAGCCGCGGCCCTGATCGAAGTACTTACAGGCCTTCTTACTGCAGACACAGGAGACGGCCGTCAGTGACCTGGACTTTACTGGTCCTGTATCAGAGGGGCGTTCACCACTCAGCAGAACGCCACCCTGATCAGCTGACACCAAAACACATGATACACCAGGACCAAGAGGAAAAGAAGAACCTAAAGTTTACTGTTCAAACCCCTGAAGAGCGGATCTTTAAAGTGTCGATCCAGACCGGACCGTGTGGAGAACTTAGCGCTCCGTTCTGATGTGCCGTCACACAGGTGAGCTCACCTGACTCCAGACTTGAAGAGCTCTATGAGGTGGTCCTTTTCTTCCTGGTCCTCCACCCAGTAGACCGAAGGGATGACGAACTCTGAGATGACTCTGCACTCTGGACAGGACCTGAGACAGAGACACACATCAGACACTCACAGACCCTGTCCCCGCCCCACAGACCCTCTACTGGACTCACAGACCCTGTCCCCGCCCCACAGACCCTCTACTGGACTCACAGACCCTCTACTGGACTCACAGACCCTGTCCCCGC
>NC_060167.1:426285-438225 GCF_021292245.1 Micropterus dolomieu | reverse complement strand
AACATGAAGACCTGGGTTTGATTCCCACTGCGACACGTCCACCAACATGTCCCTGAGCAAGACACTTAACCCGTGGTTGCTCCAGAGGCGTGCGACCTCTGACGTACGAAGCAGCTGTAAGCTAAATGAACAATAAGATTCTTTAAACTCTCGCAGCCAAACGTCACATGACGTCTCTGTAAGATTCTTTTCCTCTCGGTGTGGATCAGCAGGTCTGTCTTTACTTCAGGATTATATTTAGGTGCTGGATCTAATGTCAGGAACGGGCTGCTTGTTGAAGCTGCGGTGTGGCTGACTGAGCCGTTACCTGCCACTAGATGGCGCTGTAGCTCGGCCCAGCAGTCCTGTGAAGGGCTCGACTCCTCGCTGTCAGATCTAAACACTAAACATTGTCTTCATTATTACTGAATAACCTTGTGTTTGAATATCCCAGAACAAATGGTTCTTCACAGGGACGCAAGGAAAAGCTCTTTCTGCAACAACTATTATTATTTGTATTGACATTTGTAGTTTTGCCACAACCATTAAAATGATTTAATATTAATATAAACACTAATATTTTCCTCAGCCCAGTCGAGGCGTTTGGTTTCTAACTTCCACTGGCAGACGAGTTTTCCCTGAAGCCCAGAGAAGGCACGTTTAGAGCCTGCAGTACAGGGTACAAGGTCTTGAACCTGACGCCATCAGGCTGAAGGAGGAGTTCTGCCCCCCCCACACAGCAGGCGGGTCTCACGAGGCCGGAGTTGCTGCTGCTGCTTCGGTGGTAACAGAAGCAAAAACTCTGCTGTGGGAGGAGTTTCGAGAGGCAGCGGAGGAGGTCGCCTCAAACAGGTTCTGGCAAACTGTCAGGCGACTCCGGAGGGAAGCAGGGATTAACTCAAGCTGAGACCGCTGTCAGACGGTGAAGGATCCCCGAGGAACCGCGGAACCACCACGTCCAAACGGCTCAATCAGCGTTGAGGCGTCCGGGACTGATCTGGGGTCGCGTCTGGGGGCAAGTCTGAAGTGTTTGGTACGAGATCCAGCAGTCAGGATCAGAGCCAGCACTGTTTCAGCAGGAGTTCCTGGAGGATTTACCGGCTGACCGTAGTTCCAACCCTCACCTGTGGTCTTTGGCTGGTGACTAAACTGATGAAAGGACAGGACTCCTTGGCAGGCGTCTGAGCTCCTCATCCTTACAGACAGGATGAGCGTGGTTGTGGAAAAGCCCCCGCCGTACGTTTGATGTAGCTGTGTGAAACTAAAAACACAACTTCCTGGAGCCATACCCTAAACCCAACAGGAAGTCAGCCATTTTGAGTATGACATTTGTCTCTTTTTACAGCCTCCGTACTTTAACGAACTCCTCCGACAGCTTTAACCTGAGCGACTTCAAACGTGGGCAGCGCGACCTTAAGGGCCCTGCGTTGTGAAATTGCAAAGCTTTTTTTGATTGATCAAACGGCGTCCATGGCGCGGCGCTGGATTGACCGCCATGAAAAAGGAAGTGGCATGTAAATGGACTAGACATGGTCAGAAATGTCCCAGTAAACGTCTTAGAGTCCTACATGTCAATATCCAGTGGTAGTGACAGCGCCACGTTTTAAAATGTATTCCTTCTGCCTCTGTCCTGTTTTTACCCCACGTAGCACCTTAGCGGACAGAAAGGAGTGATGCTCCTTCTAACAGGTCGACCACGTCCATCTCAAAGTTCTTGTCACATGCTCTCGCCTTGGTGAGTAATTATTCGCAATCAAACAGGAAGCTGTTTCTTGACAGTTATACCCTGAAGCCCACCGGAGGTCGGCCACTTTGAACTGAATAACTGAGACCTCAACCAAACTTTGTGAGATATTTTCGACACGTCACCTGTGTGATTTTTGTGTTGCCAACTCCAGAGCCGTGTCAGCTGGAGTCCCAACCGTCACTGCGCCCGAGGGCCTGCAGGGGGGGCGAGGGCCCGCAGGGGGGGCGAGGGCCTGCAGGGGGGGCGAGGGCCCGCTCAGCGCTGCTGGCAGCTTTAATTAAACGTGTTTCAGCTTCCTCGATGGTTCCATTAAAGTAAAGGGAATAAATGAAGACAGCACCACTGAATGACTTCACACTGACTGTATTTACGTATTTACACAATAAATAAAATGTCAAAGTAATTACCAACAAGATGGATTTAGATTTGCGGACTGAAACACATCAGGGAGCTGCAGAGTGATCACATGATTTAATATTGCGGTGACTAGTCCACAAACATGGCCGTCACGTCTAGACTCCCCGCGTGCCTCTGGTTACCACTTAGACCAGAGGACACAGTCCGGTCCGGCCTCTACTGGTCTGCGCCGGGCGGGGTCTCCGGCCCGTCCTGGCTCGGCCCCGACATCTGCATGAAGAGCTCCCTCAGCTCCGTGATGTCATCATCGAGAGACGGCAGGGATGCTGGGAGCGACCGCTGCCCGCGCTCCTCGATGAAATCCCACAGACGGACGTTGTTCATGAACTGAAGAGACACAAACGCAAACCACGTTAATAAACTACAGAACAGCTGAAGAACTACAACTCTGAATCACAATGGCGGCGGTTTCTGACCCGGACGTTCCCCTCGGAGCTCAGCTGTTTCCGCGGCCGGTCGGGTTCTGCTCGGGTTCCGTCTGGGAAGGCGTGAAGGTACAAGCACTTCCCTGCGAACGGGCACGAGCCGCGGCCCTGATCGAAGTACTTACAGGCCTTCTTACTGCAGACACAGGAGACGGCCGTCAGTGACCTGGACTTTACTGGTCCTGTATCAGAGGGGCGTTCACCACTCAGCAGAACGCCACCCTGATCAGCTGACACCAAAACACATGATACACCAGGACCAAGAGGAAAAGAAGAACCTAAAGTTTACTGTTCAAACCCCTGAAGAGCGGATCTTTAAAGTGTCGATCCAGACCGGACCGTGTGGAGAACTTAGCGCTCCGTTCTGATGTGCCGTCACACAGGTGAGCTCACCTGACTCCAGACTTGAAGAGCTCTATGAGGTGGTCCTTTTCTTCCTGGTCCTCCACCCAGTAGACCGAAGGGATGACGAACTCTGAGATGACTCTGCACTCTGGACAGGACCTGAGACAGAGACACACATCAGACACTCACAGACCCTGTCCCCGCCCCACAGACCCTCTACTGGACTCACAGACCCTGTCCCCGCCCCACAGACCCTCTACTGGACTCACAGACCCTCTACTGGACTCACAGACCCTGTCCCCGCCTCACAGACCCTGTCCCCGCCCCACAGACCCTGTCCCCGCCTCACAGACCCTGTCCCCGCCTCACAGACCCTGTCCCCGCCCCACAGACCCTCTACTGGACTCACAGACCCTGTCCCCGCCCCACAGACCCTGTCCCCGCCTCACAGACCCTGTCCCCGCCTCACAGACCCTGTCCCCGCCTCACAGACCCTGTCCCCGCCCCACAGACCCTGTCCCCGCCTCACAGACCCTGTGCCGGACTCTGGTCCCGCCTGAACGGACCCTTACTTGACGATCTTGTTGCTGAAGTTTCTGGTGCAGCGCCACTGTCGGATGCAGGCCAGACAGAAGGTGTGGCAGCAGGAGGACAGAATACCGAACCTGCGGTCCGACGGGTTCACCTTCTGGACCACCAACTCCATGCAGATAGAACACACCTGAACCACAACAGCACGGTCATCAGATCAGTGAAGACTCTCACGCATCCAGGTCAGAGTTATCCAGAGCAGCTTAAACTCAAGGGCAGCTGGACTCGGTTGAAGACCCTCAAAGACGTTTCGTGCCTCATCCAGGAGGCTTCTTCAGTTCTGACTGGCTGCAGGGAGTCCCGGCTGTTTAACCTCTGTGGGGTCGTCACCAAGGTGATGGACGCGCCAGCGCTGGTACTGAGGTGTCCCCTGTTCAGAGACGGCCTCTCTTCTTCCATCGACCCACCGTGACCCCTTTAACATAACGTGAGGTTTTTAGTTTCCTGACGTGCGGGTCTCTGCATTCCTCACTGCAGGTGGCTTTTCTCTGGATGTGCGGTCTTTCGGGCGGACCAGGATCTGTCTTGGCGTCTTCTGAAGGATCCATCACCTTGGTAACGACCCCCCAGAGGTTAGATAGCTGGGACTCTGCCGGTCAGGACAGAGGGGTGAAACATCTTCAGGTATCTTCAGCCAGGTCCAGATGGCCCTGGTTTTCACCTGAACCCACCTTGTCCTGGCTCAGCTGGGCTGCGAAGGCCTTCTCCATGTCGGCCTCGAAGGCCAGCAGACACATCTGTAGACAGACAGGTGCGGTGAGTCAAACGAGCGTCGGGCCACGTCGTAGCAGCAGCTTAACGACTTTCCTGTTTGTTCTATTCTTAGATTCGCCGAGCCGAAGGCCCCGATCACATTCACGCCGTCACACCTGGAAGCCGCCAGCACAACCAAGGAACCAGCTCAGGGCACCTCCGCGCTGCTCGCTTTACTTTCCACACCCAGAGGTTATCCTGCCGCTCTGGGGACCGAACCCGGTCACGAGCTCGCTTCTCTAACCTTTGGGCCAATTAACCAATTAACTTTGTGTCTGGTTCTGCAGGGACAGTTTCAGGCGCCACAGCTGTTGGCAGGTCGCCGGGTCGGCCCCCGGATGTGACGGGTTCTTCTTCTGGGGCCGTGTTACAGAATGTTCCTGTCTTTGGTATTACAGAAGCAAATCCTAACTAACTTTAGGAATCCTGTCTTCTCTCAGGAAATCCTAAACACTCGATCCAACATCGCTTATCAACTTCTATGTCTGTTACCTAGCAACCGACGCCACTTGTCTCTAAGCGTTGTTTAATGAAACAAACGTCTCGACTTCCGGCAGTCGCCTCTCCTCTCATCCTCAGCCGCTGTGTTTTATACCCGCAGCCGCCGCGTTGGTTAGACCGCGCCTGAACGCTCCGTCACGAAGCTCGCGCTAATGACTTCCTGTTATTTCTCTCAACATAAAAGTGCTTGAAGTGTGCCGGTGTACATTTTAGCCTTTGGCGTACCGGCCCCGGTCCTCTCCGGATCAGGCTCTCTGGGCTCCACGTCACGCTCACGGGTCCCGTTCTCTCCCGCCTGCTGATCTCCGCAGGGAGACCGGGTAACTTTCATGCAGCCTTGTGCGCTAGATGCTCGTCAAAGTGTTTTTCCGTGAACCGACCAATCACAGCCTGGAGTAGGCGGGACATTACAGAAGGCTGAAGTTTAGAAATGTTGAACTGGTTGTTCTTACCGACTAGTTTGTAATTAGCACGAACATATTTGAGCCTCACAATAATTTAAAGCTGCTGTTTAGTCCAACTGGAGTTTTATATTAGGCTGCTAACGGTAAGCTGTGGTAGCTGTACGATGATCTGGACTTAACCACGCTGCTGTAGGCTGATATCAGAAAATGGTTTTATTAGTGAAACAGCTGAATCTCAACTAACAAACTGTCTGTAGGCAGTTTAACCTCTAAATATATTATACTATTCATAAATACACTCATTTATACCTGCAGGTTGGGGATATATTTTGTTTATCAAATGTCAGAAATGACAGATTTCGGTCGTAAAGTAGCTCATCGCCTTTACTGTGCGTTTACGGATCAGCTTACTGAGGCCCGTTCTGAGCCAGGAAACCCTGCCATTATTATTTTTATTGTTCTTATGGACCAGCAGGGTGATCTAAAGTTTGGGGAAACTGTATCAGATCCTGCTCGTCCTGATCGGTTCGTTAAACGGGGAAAGACTGCAGCTCGGGAGATTTTTCCCAAATGAGAATTTAAGGTCATTTTTTGATGTGTGTTGAAAGTGAACAACTTTCCATCAATAAACTGAACGGAAAGATCTGGCAGTGCTTCACAGAGCTTTAACTGATGTGATGTGAACGGCAAATAAAAGCAGAGAAGTGTTCGATGATCCCAGAAGACGAAACGGACGGAAAGCCGAGCTCGTGGTGAGGAACGCGCCTGTGATGAGCGGCTGTTAAACTGGGCAGAAGAAGCTGCTCTTCTCCTTTTTTCTGTGCTGCTTGCATGTTTTTCTGCTTTCAGAAAGTATCGAGCGAAGTTCTGGTTTGACTGGAAACGTTTTGGTTCTACTCGCTAGCGGGCGGCGAGGGCCGTCCCTGCTGTGGATATGAGGTCGTCACGGTCTGAACCTCTCTCTTCACTGCGGTCTGATTTTTATGAGGGGAAAAGACATCGTTACTCCCCCCGCTGGATTAAATGAGCGTGCGCACCTTCTCGTGCGCCCTCCTCTGCTCGAGGTCATGGGGGTGGAGCACCTGCAGCCCGCACACCTCACACAGGTCGCCATGGAGATACGTACAGTTGTCTTCATAGAAACAGTGTCCGGCGGCGGCGTAGGGACACAGCTGGGGGAGGTCCTGGTAAGCCCCGCCCACTGGGGGAGGAGCTGCACAGAGCACAGGAAACAGCAGCTGTTATTAAACACCTCGTCACGTTACACTGATTACATCACAGACCACGAGCAGCCAATCAGAAGACTTCCTGTCTCCCACCTTCTTCCCGCGCTGAAGCATCCAAACCCGTCCTGATGGCGTCCACATACGACTGAGGAGCTGCTGCCGCGACCTCTGACCCCACACTGTCTGCTGGACCCCCAAACATGCTGTCTGCACCCAGGACTGAGAGACAGACAGGAGGAGGGACGGGAGGAGAGAGAGAGACAGACAGGAGGAGGGACGGGAGGAGAGAGAGAGACAGACAGACGGGAGGAGGGACGGGAGGAGAGAGACAGACAGACGGGAGGAGGGACGGGAGAAGAGAGAGAGACAGACGGGAGGAGGGACGGGAGAAGAGAGAGAGACAGACAGACGGGAGGAGGGACGGGAGGAGAGAGAGAGACAGACAGGAGGTGGGACGGGAGGAGAGAGAGAGACAGACAGGAGGAGGGACGGGAGGAGAGAGAGAGACAGACAGGAGGAGGGACGGGAGGAGAGAGAGAGAGACAGACAGACGGGAGGAGGGACGGGAGGAGAGAGAGAGACAGACAGACGGGAGGAGGGACGGGAGGCGACAGACAGGAGGAGGGACGGGAGGAGAGAGAGAGAGAGACAGACGGGAGGAGAGAGAGAGAGAGACAGATTAGACGGTCAGGTTGTTTGTCATGTCTCACTAAAGCAGATCAGGTGACTGATCTGGACCAATCAGGGCAGGATGGTACCAGCAGGATTTTATCAATACTCCTGAAGGAAGTGACGTCGTATCTAAAGGAAGTGACGCCCCGCAGCTTTAAGCTGATGATACACAGAGCAACTTTTAGAGCAATCGTGCAGGGCAACGTTGCCGTCAATGGTAATGAGTAAAGATTACTACCATGACCCCCTCCCTGACCACTCCGCCGCCCGCCCCGCCGCTATCCGTTCATCGGACTTGCCTCCAGCAACATTGCTCCAAAAGTTGCCCCGTGTATCATCAGCTGAAGTGAGAGTCTGAACAGTGAAGCGACCAAAGTCGGGGGGGGCTACCAGAACCACGGCGTTTCTGCCGCCGCTGCACGTCATTAAACTGGTTCTCCTGGACAGTAGCTCTCTTAACCTTAACGGGCTCCACTGCTCGCCATTCTAACCTGCAGCGTGGCTTCGTCCGTGTCTGAGCGTGTTATCACCTCTTTCTCTGAGGACCATGGTCTTCTTAACGCCTCTGACTGAAGCCCCGCCTCCAGCCCCTCCCACACCTGCGTGATCCTCTGAAGCTCCTCCTCCTCCTCTGGATGAATATTTGATGTGGTCGTATCTGCACACAGGTCACACAAACACACACACACACACCTGAATATACACAGGAAATGATGTAACCACTAACAGTGACCTGACAGTAAACACGGGACACGATTGGATGTTCTCTGCCAGGTGGGCGTTACCTGCAGCGTTCTCCGTAGGCACACACTCCTCTCAGGTAGAACTTGCAGATGGTGGAGGGTTTGCTGTTGGCCGGGTCATGAGAGAACAGGCAGCGGCTTCCCTCCCTGCACACGCCGTGGAGGAAGTACCTGAAACAACACACCTGTTACAGGTGACATCAGCTGGACCTCGGGTTCCGGCCTCTAACGCAATCGCCTTCTCAGGCCAGTCTTAGAGGTCGCAGTAACGCCTTCTAACCTCAGCCAGTCTTAATTTAATCTCTTTGCCCCACCCACCTTCACCTGTGCTGCAAGTACACCTGCTGGCCCCGCCTCTCGCTGTGCGTCAGCTGACTTTCTCCACCAGCAGTAAGTTTTATAAAGTCGCCCAAAACACACAGAACTCGTCTTTGGATCCAGTTTACGTCACAGGTGTGTTCCGTGTCGCTTTACCTGGTGCTTGTAAAATAGCCACCGTGTCTTGTAACAGATAGCATCTCTCCCGACCGACCTGTTGGGTCGCCACATCTACCTGGACGGCCCGTTTCCAACTTCTCAAGGACCATTTTAACCTTCTCAAGGACCATTTCCAACTTCTCAAGGACCATTTTAACCTTCTCCAGGACCATTTTAACCTTCTCAAGGACCATTTCCAACCTTCTCAAGGACCATTTCCAACCTTCTCAAGGACCATTTCCAACTTCTCAAGGACCATTTCCAACCTTCTCAAGGACCATTTCCAACCTTCTCAAGGACCATTTCCAACTTCTCAAGGACCATTTTAACCTTCTCAAGGACCATTTCCAACTTCTCAAGGACCATTTTAACCTTCTCCAGGACCATTTCCAACCTTCTCAAGGACCATTTCCAACCTTCTCAAGGACCATTTCCAACTTCTCAAGGACCATTTTAACCTTCTCCAGGACCATTTTAACCTTCTCAAGGACCATTTCCAACTTCTCCAGGACCATTTTAACCTTCTCAAGGACCATTTCCAACTTCTCAAGGACCATTTTAACCTTCTCCAGGACCATTTTAACCTTCTCAAGGACCATTTCCAACTTCTCAAGGCCCCTCTGAACCTTTCAGGAGAGAGCAGCGTGTGTTGCAGTGCGCCTCTCTGTCCCCCCCGCCGTTACCGTCGGTTTGCTCATTTTAACCGTTTACGGTGTCGGTGTTTCTATTATTTTGTCCACCCCCGTTACCTGCTGCTCTGGAGGAGCCCGGATGTGGAGGGGACAGGTGAGTTAGTTTGATCTGACTGAGTTTTAACTTCTAACCGAAGCGGAACACAAGCTAGCAGCTAACAGCTAGCAGCTAACGGCTAAAAACATTAGCACGGGGCTACAGAGGAACCCGAGCGCGAGGCTGGCGGACAGGTAACAGGCTGGCGGACAGGTGGCCGACAGAGCGACACACTCACCTGCAGGTCACCTGTTTGGTGCTCATCTTCCTCACGGAGCTTCAGCTACAACGGCTGCCTCCAAGGTGTCACGTTGGTGTCCCGCTAAAACACCTCCGACTGACCCCCGCAGTCACAGCACGAAGGTTCCTATGTTTATCTGACGGCTAATTTACACAGTGCAAGTACAAGTACACAGGCCTTACTAAGTACATTAAGTACACAGTCTTTCTGTGTTTATTTGATGGGGACAGAATGTGTTAAGACAATATAATAAATATTTATGGTTTCAAAACGCTCTTTGGCAGTGACACATAAACACAAAACAGATAAATGGATAAAATAAAATAGAAGCTAATATAAATACAGTCACAGTATATACAAAGCAAAGTGATAACCTAAAATACTGCAGTAGTGGTAAAATAGCAGCATATGGTATGTGTAATACTGCATTAAGTTTGCAATATGAACATTAGTTTAAATCTACAAGATGTAACATGCCGGAGTTTCTCATCGGTGGTCCCTCGGCAGGAAACGAAGACATTACTAGCGACGATATACAGATACAGATATACACAAGTGGACAGAATACAGATACAGATATACACAAGTGGACAGAATACACCGAGCAACATGTCGGGAGCGTCACAGTTCTGGTTTGCCTTAAGCTGTTGGGTGAGATGGGTCTTACAGTTTTTCTGAATTGTTTACACACAAATACTTGAGACACAATGAGCACAACATGTAACTCCTGCACCAACCCCCTGAAGCAATTCTGCAGAACTACAAGCACAATTCCTGCTTTACACTCAAATTGCAGTTCTAAAACACACTTTTTTTCAAAACACTACACACAATTCACTGCATTTGGCACAATTTTCATGAATAAAATCTCTTGTTTTCACAAGGAACACACTGTACGTGCAACTTTGTGTTGTTTGGGAAGTACACTGTGTACACTGTATTTGGGGGGGGGAAAATAAAATATCGTGTATTTGAATGTTTTGAGTATAAAAACATTATTCTCAAATATTTTACAACACACGTATGTACTGTTTGAAGTAACACTGAACAAAAAAAGCCCAGAGTCATTGTGATGCATGGAGAAGTGTTTTACACTGAGAATATCAGTGTTCAGCTGGTTCCTTTTAGATGTCTAATCATTCGATGGTTTGTGTGTCATTTGAAAACAAAAGACCATTTTGAGAAGAAATAACGTTGTTTTGAATGTAAAGTTTCATTTTGCAGGAGAATTGAGGGTTTTTGTGTGGAAAATTCTGAGAATATGAGGCATGCTGTCAGAATATGTGTGTAAATAATTGAGATGCAGGGCTCTCCCTTCCTGCAGCAGGCCATCCCAGTGTTCACCTCCCTGCTTTCTCGACAACCAGCGTTAGATGGTGCTGTCGCCATTTTGGACAGAACCCACAGACACGCAGCCCAAAAAAAAAGTCACTTCAAATGAGAGGAACTCTATGAAACGTTGAAATGCTGTAACAATAAAAACAACTGTGGGATTATGTGCTCTAATTTTAGTTTGCGATTATCAGTTTTTTACAGCTGCTTACACACAAAATCTTTACATGTCACACAGTTTTTGAAACCTCTCACTCAAAGAGCAAAACCTCACCTCAAATCTCCAAAACCATGAGCTATTTCTCAGCCTTGCACTCAGTTTTCAGTCGCATAAAACAATTTTTTCAAAACACTAAACACAATTCTCTAAGACCCAAAAATCTTGGCGTGTAGTTACAATTTGAGGAGGTACACATCAGGCAACCTCTGCGTAGCCCCCTACCCTACGCCGTAGGTGACAGGGACGCGGACCGTAAGCACTGATTAGTCGGCTGGGTAGCCTTGCAATGCCTCCGAGCCGACAGGAAGTGCCCCGTGCTTTGAAGCTATACACGTAGCTCCTACGCAGGAGTATAAATCTTTAAGCGCAGACAAAACATAGCAAAATGTTTTTTCCAACGGACACGGTGGTTCCCTGAACACCCTGCTGTAGACGCAAGCGCACTGAATTTCCCTGCCTTTTTACAGCCGTTGTGTTTACAAACTTGTCGCAGCTGAGTGGGTAACAGCCTGAGACACAACCACCAAACGGGAGAAAACATACCTCGAAGCCCGTTGCAGAACGTTGCAAGGAAACATGTCGTTCAATCAGAAAATGTTGCAAACCGGTGCAGAACGTTTTGAGATAGAACTCCTCACATGTGCAAACAGGGCACAGAGTATAGGGCACAGAGGATAGGGGACAGAGGACAGGGCACAGGGGACATGGTAAAGGGCACAGAGGATAGGGGACAGAGGACAGGGCACAGGGGACATGGTAAAGGGCACAGAGGATAGGGGACAGGGGATAGGGCACAGGGTACAGGGCACAGGGCACAGAGTATAGGGGACAAGGGACAGGGGACAGAGTATAGGGCACAGGGGACATGGCAAAGGGCACAGGGTACAGGGCACAAGAGAAAGATGATATGGTAAAGGGCACAGAGTATAGGGGACAAGGGACAGGGGACAGAGTATAGGGCACAGGGGACATGGTAAAGGGCACAGGGTACAGGGCACAGGGGACATGACAAAGGGCACAGGGTACAGGGCACAGGGAACAGAGTATAGGGGACAGGGCACAGGGGACATGGTAAAGGGCACAGGGTACAGGGCACAAGAGAAAGATGATATGGTAAAGGGCACAGAGCACAGAGTAT
>NC_060167.1:419192-426265 GCF_021292245.1 Micropterus dolomieu | reverse complement strand
AGGGGACAGGGCACAGGGGACATGGTAAAGGGCACAGGGTACAGGGCACAAGAGAAAGATGATATGGTAAAGGGCACAGAGCACAGAGTATAGGGGACAAGGGACAGGGGACAGAGTATAGGGCACAGGGGACATGGCAAAGGGCACAGGGGACAGGGCACAGGGTACAGGGCACAGAGTATAGGGGACAGGGCACAGGGGACATGGTAAAGGGCACAGGGTACAGGGCACAAGAGAAAGATGATATGGTAAAGGGCACAGAGTATAGGGGACAAGGGACAGGGGACAGAGTATAGGGCACAGGGGACATGGTAAAGGGCACAGAGGATAGGGCACAGGGGACATGACAAAGGGCACAGGGTACAGGGCACAGGGAAAAGAGTATAGGGGACAGGGCACAGGGGACATGGTAAAGGGCACAGGGTACAGGGCACAAGAGAAAGATGATATGGTAAAGGGCACAGAGCACAGAGTATAGGGGACAAGGGACAGGGGACAGAGTATAGGGCACAGGGGACATGGCAAAGGGCACAGGGGACAGGGCACAGGGTACAGGGCACAGAGTATAGGGGACAGGGGACAGAGTAAAGGGCACAGGGCACAGGGCACAGGAGAAAGATGACATGGTAAAGGGCACAGGGCACAGAGTATAGGGGACAAGGGACAGGGGACAGAGTATAGGTCACAGGGGACATGGCAAAGGGCACAGGGGACAGAGTATAGGGCACAGGGGACAGGGCACAGGGTACAGGGCACAGAGTATAGGGGACAAGGGACAGGGCACAGAGTATAGGGCACAGGGGACATGGCAAAGGGCACAGGGCACAGGGGACATGGTAAAGGGCACAGGGCACATGCAACAGGACACAGGGGTAAGTCTTTACAAAAGTCAGCTAGGAAAATGCACAGTTACCCTTTTCCAGTTGCAATGGCACAGGGGAAAGGGGACAGAGGATAGGGCACAGAGGACAGGGCACAGGGGACATGGTAAAGGGCACAGAGGATAGGGGACAGAGGACAGGGCACAGGGGACATGGTAAAGGGCACAGAGGATAGGGGACAGGGGATAGGGCACAGGGTACAGGGCACAGGGAACAGAGTATAGGGGACAGAGGACAGGGGAAAGGGGACAGAGGATAGGGCACAGAGGACAGGGCACAGGGGACATGGTAAAGGGCACAGAGGATAGGGGACAGGGTACAGGGCACAGGGGACATGGCAAAGGGCACAGGGTACAGGGCACAGGAGAAAGATGACATGGTAAAGGGCACAGGGGACAGGGTATAGGGCACAGAGGATAGGGGACAGGGTACAGGGCACAGGGGACATGGCAAAGGGCACAGGATACAGGGCACAGGAGAAAGATGGCAGGGTATAGGGCACAGGGCACATGCAACAGGACACAGGGGTAAGTCTTTACAAAAGTCAGCTAGGAAAATGCACAGTTACCCTTTTCCAGTTGCAATGGCCACAGCTTTAATTACAGAAGCATACAACTAAATCACTTGGATCGAGACAACTCATGTCTTTTTTGATCAATGCAGTTAATCCCTTTGTGGGTCCAGGTTCAAATTATGGTTGCCAATGTAA
Organism: Micropterus dolomieu; assembly: GCF_021292245.1. Taxonomy (NCBI): domain Eukaryota; kingdom Metazoa; phylum Chordata; class Actinopteri; order Centrarchiformes; family Centrarchidae; genus Micropterus; species Micropterus dolomieu. The sequence goes on along the minus strand of NC_060167.1, from coordinate 424,675 downwards.
AGCAACTCAAGTTGGGCTGGACTCTCAATCCAGCTTTTCTCATGGTCAACCTGTGGTTGATCACATGGTCAATAAGTGTGGCTCTGATCAGATCAGTGATGGCTCTCTTTCCTTCTCTTCTTTTCCTTCGTCCTCTTCCAACTCTTCCTCCTTGACCATGTCCTTGTTGTCGTCCCCTGCGTCTCCCTCCTCCTCCCCTTGCTCTCTGTCCATTGTTGGCGTCCATTGTTCAAACCAGGTAATTTGACCTTTGACTTATTTATAAGTGGTTAGTGATCGGTTAAGCAGTTAGTGTTTGCACATGTGAGCAGTGGCTGTGTGACCTGGTGAAGAAGTGCAGCATTTTGATTACTTGTGTTTGGAAAAGGAAAACAAGTCACTTCCTGTTAGATTTTTGGGTCTGAGGTAGAGAATTGTTTTTAGTGTTTTGAAAAAAGTGTTTTATGCGGATGAAAACTGAAAGGCTGAGAAAGAGCTTCTGGTTTTCAAGATTTGAGGTGAGGTTTTGCTCTTTGAGTGAGAGGTTTCAAAAATCGTGTGACATGTAAAGATTTTGTGTGTAAGCAGCTGTAAAAAACTGTAAATGAGCGTTACTTGCTGACACACACACACACACACACACACACACAGGTACAGGTGACAGGTGAGATGGAAAAAGTGTTGACCTACATTCAGTCTGTCTGCTGTAACAATCAGATTACAGGGCCTTTAAAGTTGCATTCAGTCTTTTATTTTGAAGGCAGCTCTGGTTCCTACAGGTCAGCATGTTATTGGTGTGTGTTTCCGTCACCACACACAGAACTATAATTCTTTTCCAGGTTTTTTCTGTCGCTGTGATACTTTGATCAATAGTTTGGTGCAGTTTTTCTCTCTGAGTGCCAGACTCTGAACAGATCAGACCTGTAAATCATTAAATCTGCATTCAAAACAACTGATTCTGCTCTCATTTGGTCTGTAAACATCTTTCAGCACAAGATCTCTGATTGAACAACCAGTGCATTTGTTAAGGCCTCTAAACGTTACGTTCAGTGAAGTCAGTGGAACAAAGACTTCCAAGACTAGTTGAAGGTAATCTGTTTTCACATCTAACTGTATGTTACCTGTAACAATCAACAAAATAACTTCCATAATATCTATCCCATAATCTTCTTCTCCAGTCATTGATCCAAGAAACAAACTTTTATTTCCACATACAGGTTTGTCTGATCAAAGGTAACTGAGCCTGATTGATTCCATCTGTTCAGCTCGCGTTGAGAGGAAGTGACAGTGTTCACTTTACTGCGGTCACCAGCTGAGTTTATCACCGTGTGAAACCACTTTGATCAGTGTGAGTACAGGTGGACGAGTGACTAACTGTTAACTCAGTTTGTTATTCTGATCTTTGTCTGCATTTACTGATTTCTGCATCATTTCTTCTGTCAGACTGACGTCAGGTTCAGTGTCAGCGTGACACCGACACTCCGCAGGTCGACGCCGCTCTCCATGACGACGCTGCCAACACAGTCCAAAGGTCACCTGTTCAGACTGCAGCAGGAACAGGTGAGCCGGGTCACATGGCTGTCTGTCTGATAGCAACTGCAACCTGATAGGCTGGAGCCAGGCAGTGATGTCATCTGATAGGCTGTAATCTAGCAAACAGGTGTGACATGGAGAAGGAGAGAAGAAGAAACAGACGACGGATGAGAGAAGGAGAGAAGAAGAAAACAAGTCAGAGAAGAGGAGAAAAGGAGGAACAGGAGGAGTAAGAGGAGGAGGTGCAGATGGATCGCAGTGTGATCCGGCTGAGTCACTGTCAGAAGGAGATCTTCTGCTTCTCGGTGCCAGAGGAGTGTCCGAGCTGTGGGGAGGAGCTGAGGGGGAGCAGACTGCAGGAGGCGCCGGTCAGCCTCCCGTCCCCCCTCACCAACGGACACAAGAGTTCCTGCTGCCTGCTGGTTGCACCTGCACACGACAACCTCAACAGGTAAACACAGTCCAAGCCAGGCTTAGAGACCAATATGACCTGTTGAGACCAGTATAACCAGCTGAGACCTGTATAACCTGTTGAGACCAGTATAACCAGCTGAGACCTGTATAACCTGTTAGACCAGTATAACCTGTTGAGACCGGTATAACCAGCTGAGACCTGTATAACCTGTTGAGACCAGTATAACCAGCTGAGACCTGTATAACCTGTTAGACCAGTATAACCTGTTGAGACCGGTATAACCAGCTGAGACCTGTATAACCTGTTAGACCTGTATAACCTGTTGAGACCGGTATAACCAGCTGAGACCTGTATAACCTGTTGAGACCAGTATAACCAGCTGAGACCTGTATAACCTGTTAGACCAGTATAACCTGTTGAGACCAGTATAACCTGTTAGACCAGTATAACCTGTGAGACCAGTAAAACATGCTGAGACCAGTATAACATGTGAGACCAGTATAACCTGTTGAGACCAGTATAACCTGTGAGACCAGTATAACCAGCTGAGACCAGTATAACCTGTTGAGACCCGTATAACCAGCTGAGACCCGTATAACCTGTGAGACCAGTAAAACATGCTGAGACCCGTATAACCTGTGAGACCAGTAAAACATGCTGAGACCAGTAAAACATGCTGAGACCAGTAAAACATGCTGAGACCAGTATAACATGCTAAGACCAGTATAACACATGAGACCAGTATAACATGCTGAGACCAGTATAACATGTGAGACCAGTATATCCTGTTAGACCAGTATAACATGTGAGACCAGTATATCCTGTTAGACCTGTATAACCTGTGAGACCAGTAAAACATGCTGAGACCAGTAGAACATGTGAGACCAGTATAACATGTGAGACCTGTATAACATGTGAGACCAGTAAAACATGCTGAGACCAGTATAACGTGAGACCAGTATATCCTGTTAGACCAGTATAACATGTGAGACCAGTATATCCTGTTAGACCTGTATAACCTGTGAGACCAGTAAAACATGCTGAGACCAGTATAACATGTGAGACCAGTATATCCTGTTAGACCAGTATATCCTGTTAGACCTGTATAACCTGTGAGACCAGTATATCCTGTTAGACCTGTATAACCTGTGAGACCAGTAAAACATGCTGAGACCAGTAAAACATGTGAGACCTGTATAACCTGTGAGACCAGTAAAACATGCTGAGACCAGTATAACGTGAGACCAGTATATCCTGTTAGACCAGTATAACATGTGAGACCAGTAAAACATGCTGAGACCAGTATAACATGTGAGACCAGTATAACCTGTTAGACCTGTATAACCTGTGAGACCAGTAAAACATGCTGAGACCAGTATAACATGTGAGACCAGTATAACATGTGAGACCTGTATAACCTGTGAGACCTGTATAACACGTGAGACCAGTATAACATGCTGAGACCAGTATATCCTGTTAGACCAGTATAACATGTGAGACCAGTATATCCTGTTAGACCTGTATAACCTGTGAGACTAGTAAAACATGCTGAGACCAGTATAACCTGTGAGACCAGTATAACATGTGAGACCTGTATAACCTGTGAGACCAGTATAACATGTGAGACCAGTATAACATGCTGAGACCAGTATATCCTGTTAGACCAGTATAACATGTGAGACCAGTATATCCTGTTAGACCTGTATAACCTGTGAGACCAGTAAAACATGCTGAGACCAGTATAACATGTGAGACCAGTATAACCTGTGAGACCAGTATAACCTGTGAGACCTGTAAAACATGTGAGACCAGTATAACATGTGAGACCAGTATAACATGTGAGACCAGTATAACATGTGAGACCAGTATAACATGTGAGACCAGTATAACATGTGAGACCAGTATAACATGTGAGACCAGTATATCCTGTTAGACCAGTATAACATGTGAGACCAGTATATCCTGTTAGACCAGTATAACCTGTGAGACCAGTAAAACATGCTGAGACCAGTAAAACATGTGAGACCAGTATAACACGTGAGACCAGTATAACACGTGAGACCAGTATAACATGTGAGACCAGTATAACATGCTGAGACCAGTATAACATGTGAGACCAGTATATCCTGTTAGACCAGTATAACATGTGAGACCAGTATATCCTGTTAGACCTGTATAACCTGTGAGACCAGTAAAACATGCTGAGACCAGTATAACATGTGAGACCAGTATAACATGGGAGACCAGTATATCCTGTTAGACCTGTATAACCTGTGAGACCAGTAAAACATGCTGAAACCAGTATAACCAGCGTGAATCCTGTTTACTCCACAGAGAGTTTGATGGGACGTCAGATCTGCACACCGGCATCTCCAACACTACAGGTGGGACTCAGGGGTCAGAGGGCTGTCCAGTTCCAGTGTCCCCTCCCAGCTGCTGACAGACTCTGGGGACTCGGTTCACTTCCTAAAAAATCTGAAATGTGCTTCAATATCCTTTAATTTGTGTGTGTAAGAGACCCAGGTTCGAATCCCACACGTCCACCAATGTGTCCCTGAGCAAGACACTTAACCCCAGGCATGATGCGACCTCTGACATATAAAACAACTGTAAGTCGCTCTGGATAAAAGAGTATTTTATCATTTGCAAAACACCAGCAGACTTCCTGCTGTACTCTCAGACTGCAGGTTAAAGCGCCACAGTTCTCTACACACAGATGTAAAGATAAAGTTTACGTAAATATTCTGCTTAGATTTTCAGCACAGTATCTCAGTCTGGTCAGAAATGCAGGACATTTGCCGTCATTCTGCTTTTAACAGTTTTGACATTTGAAACATGTGCTGCAGTGTTCTGCAGGTGGTGTTTACATTTTACTCATTTAGCTGACGCTTTTATCCAAAGTGACTTACAGTTGTCATATAAGTCAGAGGTCACACAACTCAGGAGCTGCTAGGGGTTAAGAGTCCTGAACACAGGTGGACGTGTCAGTGGGATTGAACCCAGAGCTCCCACATCAAAGGCATGTGTCTTATCCACTTCTCCCCCAGCTACATCCTGTAAACACAGTAAAAGGGATGACTGATGAAGTTCAATTTTATTTATATAGCGCCGAATCACAACAACAGTTATCTCACAGCGCCTCATAAAGAGCAGGTCTAGACCGAACTCTATGATGATATTTACAGAAGCCCAACAGTTCCCACCAAGAGCAGCACTAGGAGACAGAGGCAAGGAAAAACTTCCTTTAAGAGGCAGAAACCTCGAGCAGAACCATGACTCAGGGTGGGCGGCCGAGAGAGAGAGAGAGAGAGAGAGAGAGAGAGGGAGAGAGAGAGAGAGGGAGAGAGGGAGGCAGCCTACACAATATACATACAGAGGTACAGACAGTGAAGGTGATGTTGCTATAGACTAAATGAAAAATGGTACAGATATTTATAATAGTGTTAATGGTAACAATTGTAATGTTAATGATTATAATAACAATAATAATAATAGGACTAGTAACAATAGTTGTTGCAGCAGAGGGTGTCGAGCAGGAACACGGGGGCAGCAGGTG
>NC_060167.1:417339-419092 GCF_021292245.1 Micropterus dolomieu | reverse complement strand
AGTAACAATAGTTGTTGCAGCAGAGGGTGTCGAGCAGGAACACGGGGGCAGCAGGTGACCCGCAACCACAGATCCAGACTCCACAGCTCCAGAGCCAGAAAACCTGCAGGAAGTGATAGGAGGAGAGAGGAGAGGGACGAGAAAGCACAAGACTACCAGAAAGGGGAGAAGTTGTGTTAGTAACATGCAATAATGGGATGAGGTTGCATACAGAGGGAGAGAAAGTAGAGGAGAGAGGAGCTCAGTGCATCATGGGAAATCCCCCGGCAGTCTAGGCCTATAGCAGCATAACTAAGGGATGGTTCAGGACTCACCTGAGCCAGCCCTAACTATAAGCTTTATCAAAGAGGAAAGTCTTAAGCCTACTCTTAAATGTGGAGATGGTGTCTGCCTCCTGAACCCAAACTGGAACCTGGTTCCACAGGAGAGGAGGCTTGATAGCTGAACGCTCTGGCTCCTAGTCTACTTTTGGAGACTCTAGGAAAGCAGGGACCTCTGCAGGGAAGTGAGTCCCTGCAGAGGTCCAGTGGGCACAGCACCTACAGAGAGGTGCATGCTGGTCCGAGCTAAACTCCATAAACTCTCTACACACTAACTAAAGCTACAGGCTAACTACAGCTATGCGCTACCTACAGCTACACGCTACCTACAGGTATGCGTTAACTAAAGCTATGCACTAAAAAAGCTACATGCTAACTACGGCTACATGCTAACTACAGCTACAGGCTAACTAAAACTACACAGTAACTAAAGCTACATGCTAATTACAGCTACAGGATAACTAAAGCTACATACTAACTAAAGCTACATGCTAACTACAGCTACAGGCTAACTAAAGCTACAAGGTAACTAAAGCTACGCAATAAAGAAGCTACACACTAACTACAGCTACATGCTAACTACAGCTACAGGCTAACTACAGCTACATGCTAACTACAGCTACATGCTAACTACAGCTACAGGCTAACTAAAGCTACAAGGTAACTAAAGCTACGCAATAAAGAAGCTATACACTAACTACAGCTACATGCTAACTACAGCTACAGGCTAACTACAGCTACATGCTAACTACAGCTACATGCTAACTACAGCTACAGGCTAACTACAGCTACATGCTAACTACAGCTACATGCTAACTACAGCTACAGGCTAACTAAAGCTACAAGGTAACTAAAGCTACGCAATAAAGAAGCTATACACTAACTACAGCTACATGCTAACTACAGCTACAGGCTAACTACAGCTACATGCTAACTACAGCTACATGCTAACTACAGCTACAGGCTAACTACAGCTACATGCTAACTACAGCTACATGCTAACTACAGCTACAGGCTAACTAAAGCTACAAGGTAACTAAAGCTACGCAATAAAGAAGCTATACACTAACTACAGCTACATGCTAACTACAGCTACAGGCTAACTACAGCTACATGCTAACTACAGCTACATGCTAACTACAGCTACAGGCTAACTACAGCTACATGCTAACTACAGCTACATGCTAACTACAGCTACAGGCTAACTAAAGCTACAAGGTAACTAAAGCTACGCAATAAAGAAGCTATACACTAACTACAGCTACATGCTAACTACAGCTACAGGCTAACTACAGCTACATGCTAACTACAGCTACATGCTAACTACAGCTACAGGCTAACTACAGCTACATGCTAACTACAGCTACATGCTAACTACAGCTACAGGCTAACTAAAGCTACAAGGTAACTAAAGCTACGCAATAAAGAAGCTA
>NC_060167.1:415730-417319 GCF_021292245.1 Micropterus dolomieu | reverse complement strand
GCTTGATAGCTGAACGCTCTGGCTCCTAGTCTACTTTTGGAGACTCTAGGAAAGCAGGGACCTCTGCAGGGAAGTGAGTCCCTGCAGAGGTCCAGTGGGCACAGCACCTACAGAGAGGTGCATGCTGGTCCGAGCTAAACTCCATAAACTCTCTACACACTAACTAAAGCTACAGGCTAACTACAGCTATGCGCTACCTACAGCTACACGCTACCTACAGGTATGCGTTAACTAAAGCTATGCACTAAAAAAGCTACATGCTAACTACGGCTACATGCTAACTACAGCTACAGGCTAACTAAAACTACACAGTAACTAAAGCTACATGCTAATTACAGCTACAGGATAACTAAAGCTACATACTAACTAAAGCTACATGCTAACTACAGCTACAGGCTAACTAAAGCTACAAGGTAACTAAAGCTACGCAATAAAGAAGCTACACACTAACTACAGCTACATGCTAACTACAGCTACAGGCTAACTACAGCTACATGCTAACTACAGCTACATGCTAACTACAGCTACATGCTAACTACAGCTACAAGGTAACTAAAGCTACGCAATAAAGAAGCTACACACTAACTACAGCTATGCGCTACTGTGTGTATGTGTGTAGGAGTTGTGTATAACTACACTTCTGGTGGAGTTCGTAGAGATCTGATTGGTTGGGAGAGCTGCGTCAGTGTTCCTCTGGTCCGACCCGACATGTTCCACCTGCTGGCTCAGTGGGACAAGTACCTGGACCGCTTCTCTGAGGGACCCATGTGGGACCCCGCCTGGCACAGGTACACCTCACACCTGTTCTGTTGAAACAAGAAGATGTCCAGTCTGAAACTCAGCAGCTTCCACCTGTCTCTCTCCTGTCCAGTTGTCTCTCTCCTATCCACCTGTCTGTCTCTCCCCTGTCCACCTGTCTCTCTCCTGTCCAGTTGTCTCTCTCCTATCCACCTGTCTGTCTCTCCCCTGTCCACCTATCTCTCCTCTGTCCACCTGTCTCTCTCCTGTCCACCTCTCTCTCACTCTCCTGTCCACCTCTCTCTCTCCTGTCCACCTCTCTCTCTCCTGTCCACCTATCTGTCTCTCTCCTGTCCACATATCTGTCTCTCTCCTGTCCACATATCTCTCTCCTCTGTCCACCTGTCTGTCGTCTGTCTCTCTCCTGTCCACCTGTCTGTCTCTCTCCTGTCCACCTGTCTGTCTCTCTCCTCTGTCCACCTGTCTGTCTCTCCCCTGTCCAACTATCTCCCTCCCCTGTCCATCTGTCTGTCTCTCCTCTGTCCACTTGTCTGTCTCTCTCCTCTGTCTACCTGTCTGTCTCTCTCCTGTCCACCTATCTCTCTCCTCTGTCCACCTGTCTGTCTCTCTCTCCCTGTCCACCTGTCTGTCTCTCTCCTCTGTCCACCTATCTCTCTCCTCTGTCCACCTGTCTCTCTCCTCTGTCCACCTGTCTTTCTCTCCACTGTCCACCTGTCTCACTTTCCTGTCCACCTCTCTCTCCCTGTCCACCTCTCTCTCTCCCTGTCCACCTGTCTCTCTCTCCCTGTCCACCTGTCTCACTCTCCTGTCCACCTGTCTCACTCTCCTGT
>NC_060167.1:415316-415710 GCF_021292245.1 Micropterus dolomieu | reverse complement strand
TCTCCCTGTCCACCTGTCTGTCTCTCTCCTCTGTCCACCTATCTCTCTCCTCTGTCCACCTGTCTGTCTCTCTCCTCTGTCCACCTGTCTGTCTCTCTCCTCTGTCTACCTGTCTGTCTCTCTCCTGTCCACCTATCTCTCTCCTCTGTCCACCTGTCTGTCTCTCTCCTCTGTCCACCTATCTCTCTCCTCTGTCCACCTGTCTGTCTCTCTCCTCTGTCCACCTATCTCTCTCCTCTGTCCACCTGTCTTTCTCTCCACTGTCCACCTGTCTTTCTCTCCACTGTCCACCTGTCTCACTTTCCTGTCCACCTCTCTCTCTCCCTGTCCACCTCTCTCTCTCCCTGTCCACCTGTCTCTCTCTCCCTGTCCACCTGTCTCTCTCTCCTCTCCT
>NC_060167.1:414437-415296 GCF_021292245.1 Micropterus dolomieu | reverse complement strand
CTCTCCTGTCCACCTGTCTCACTCTCCTGTCCACCTATCTCTCTCTCTCCCCTGTCCATCTGTCTGTCTCATCTAACCACCTGTCTCTCTCTCCCCTGTCCACCTGTCTGTCTCTCTCTCCCTGTCCACCTATCTCTCTCCTCTGTCCACCTGTCTGTCTCTCTCCTCTGTCCACCTATCTCTCTCCTCTGTCCACCTGTCTTTCTCTCCACTGTCCACCTGTCTTTCTCTCCACTGTCCACCTGTCTCACTTTCCTGTCCACCTCTCTCTCTCCCTGTCCACCTCTCTCTCTCCCTGTCCACCTGTCTCTCTCTCCCTGTCCACCTGTCTCACTCTCCTGTCCACCTGTCTCACTCTCCTGTCCACCTATCTCTCTCTCTCCCCTGTCCATCTGTCTGTCTCATCTAACCACCTGTCTCTCTCTCCCCTGTCCACCTGTCTGTCTCTCTCTCCCTGTCCACCACTCTCTCCCCTGTCCACCTGTCTGTCTCTCTCTCCCTGTCCACCACTCTCTCCCCTGTCCACCTGTCTGTCTCTCTCCTGTCCACCTCTCTCTCTCCTCTGTCTACCTGTCTGTCTCTCTCCTGTCCACCTGTCCACCTCTCTGTCTCTCTCCTGTCTACCTGTCTGTCTCTCTCCTGTCCACCTATCTCTCTCCTCTGTCTACCTGTCTGTCTCTCTCCTGTCCACCTCTCTCTCCCCTGTCCACCTGTCTGTCTCTCTCCTGTCCACCTATCTCTCTCCCCTGTCCACCTGTCTCACTCTCCTGTCCACCTGTCTCACTCTCCTGTCCACCTGTCTCACTCTCCTGTCCACCTATCTCTCTCTCTCCTGTCCACCTGTCTCACTCTCCTGTCC
>NC_060167.1:410271-414337 GCF_021292245.1 Micropterus dolomieu | reverse complement strand
ACCTGTCTCACTCTCCTGTCCACCTATCTCTCTCTCTCCTGTCCACCTGTCTGTCTCTCCCCTGTCCACCTGTCTCACTCTCCTGTCCACCTATCTCTCTCCCCTGTCCACCTGTCTGTCTCTCCCCTGTCCACCTGTCTCACTCTCCTGTCCACCTATCTCTCTCCTCTGTCCACCTGTCTGTCTCTCCCCTGTCCACCTGTCTCACTCTCCTGTCCACCTATCTCTCTCCTCTGTCCACCTGTCTGTCTCTCTCCTCTGTCCACCTGTCTGTCTCTCCCCTGTCCACCTGTCTCACTCTCCTGTCCACCTGTCTCACTCTCCTGTCTCTCTCCTCTGTCCACCTGTCTGTCTCTCCCCTGTCCACCTGTCTCACTCTCCTGTCCACCTATCTCTCTCTCTCTCCTGTCCACCTGTCTCACTCTCCTGTCCACCTGTCTCACTCTCCTGTCCACCTATCTCTCTCTCTCTCCTGTCCACCTATCTCTCTCCCCTGTCCACCTGTCTGTCTCTCTCCTGTCCACCTGTCTCACTCTCCTGTCCACCTATCTCTCTCTCCCCTGTCCATCTGTCTGTCTCATCTCTGACCACCTGTCTATATCTCCCCTGTCCATCTGTCTGTCTCTCTTCTCTGTCCACCTGTCTGTCTCTCCTGACCACCTGTCTGTCTCTCTCCTCTGTCCACCTGTCTGTCTCTCCCGCCCACCTGTCTGTCTCTCAGGTTCCATGAGGAGGACCATAACTGCTTCAGTTTCTGTCTTCAGTTCATTAACGGCGTCCTGGCGGCAGAGGGGCGGAGCTCTCTGAGCAGAGAGACCTTCACGCACAGCTTCATCCTGCCGAGGATGAGGAGGGTCTCCAAATACACCACGCTGTACCAGCACATCCAGAGACACCAGTACTACCTGGTGGACAGACAGGAGGACAGACAGGAAACACCTGATAAACCAGACCTATTTTGTGCCAGTTCTGTTTCATAAAGGGCTCGAAAGGAGTCTCATTGACAAGGAACCTGATCCTCCAGACTTCAGTTTGTCTCCATGGTACCAGATCTGCTCCCACAGCCAGAACATTATGACCACCTGCCTGATACCGTGTAGGTCCCCCTTTAGCCGCCAAAACCTCCCTGACCCATCGAGACCTGGACTCCACTAGATCTCTGAAGGAGGGCTGTGGTACCTGGCACCAAGATGTTGGCAGCAGATCCTTTAAGTCCTGTAAGCTGTGCGGTGGAGCCTCCATGGTCCGGACTTGTTGGTCCAGCACATCCCACAGATGCTGGACTGGACTCGAGGTCTAGAATCTGGAGGCCAAGTCAGCACCTTGAACTCGTGGTTGTCCTGGACAAGAAGACCACGAAGAGTCCGCTGCCATCAGGGAACACCGTGACCTGATCCATCAGACCAGACCACCTTCTTCCACTGATCCTCGGTCCAGTTCTGATTCTCGTCTGCCCGCTGTGGGAGCTTTCAGCAGTGGACAGGGACCAGCACGGGCCCCCTGACTGGCCCCATGCACAACAAACTGTGATGCTCTGTGTGTTGTGAGGCCTTTCTATCAGGGGTCTTCACTTCACCTGTCAGAGGGCAGAACGTTACAGGCAGCTTCACCTGCTGACCCCCGTCAGGTCGTAGATTAGGAACTTTAAGTCTCTTCTGCCACTTCCTGCCTCCGTCGCGCTGACTCACCTGTGTGAGCACATCCAGGTGTATCTGAGCCGAGACACAGTCGGTGTGTGTTTCATGTGTGGAGTCTCAATAAAGCTCATCTGATCTTTTGTGTTTCATCTTTAACTAAATCCTGCAGACTTCTGGTCATCAGGCAGGACCGACGCTCTGGGGGGCGCCACGCCCCAGCGTATTCAGCTCCTTTACTCTGTTACCAGTAAAAGTACTGCATTGAAAATGTTTCTAAAGTAAAAGTATGGAAGTACAATCAGGTAAATGTACTTTAAAAGTATCAGCTTTTGTTTATATTTATTTTAAGACGTGCATATTTTTGGTTATAGTTCTGATTCTCTGATCTTGATTGGCAGCTCACACCGTGGTAACTGGTTTAATTAACAAAGCGAAGGAGGACAGGAGCCGGAGAAAAAACACATTTTACCACCTCGGCTCATCGGATTTCATTTAAGAATCCATCAGTATTGTTTATTTATTCACACACACGTTCTTCAGCCTACAGCGTGTTGTAGCATCACAGATAATATTTTACTTCTAGGATTTATCAGTTTAATTATTATTTTCAGACGGTGAATGCAGAACACTGGATCGAAAACAAAGGTTTGTTAAACCGACTAACTCTGGAAACAGAGCAGCTGCTACGTGCTGAAGGAAACATGTCCTGAGTTATTATTATTCCTCATGCATTCATGTAAAGCTCATTTTCAAGTTACACAGAGCCCAAAGTGACACCTTCACAACACTTTGTCTAACCAACAGTCCAAAACTCGATTTTAAATAATTCAAAGGAAAAGCAGCAAATCTTCACGTTTGTGAACCGTGAAATGTTTTAACATGAAAATGTCTCAAACAATTTCATTCAGTTTATTTTGTGCCAGTTCACAACAGAAGTTATCTCATCTCACTCTTCTTGTAGAGCAGCTGAACTTTGTATAAAACAAAATGTTGGGGAGTTTAATTTATAACAGAACATCAGATTTTAGAAACTCTTCATGTGTTTGTGTGTAAATATCTGACTGAAGCTGTTGGATAAATATAGTGAAGTAAAAAGTACAATATCTCACTCTGAGGTGGAGCAGAAAGAGAAAATACTCAAGTAAAGTACAAGTACCTCTAATTTGTACTAAACCTTCAGTCCTTTACTGTCCACCGCTGGTGCACACACAGGACCGACCACTGCGGGGCGCTACACACACACACTCAGGCTTTAATCACCGAATAACGTCTGTCTGTCTAACGTCTTTTGCGTTTTAAATAAAATGTCTCACAAACAAATTAAATATTGGTTATGTACGTTTCTTCTGCACTTTTAACTTTAACTATGAACATCAGGAGGAACTGAGAGGAGGCTGACGGTTCCTGCCGGACGCAGATTCGGTGGCACCGCAGCGTCCGACAGCAAAACACAACCGACCACAGAGTTTGTGAATGAGCAACGAGACTCCAGTCTGTTAACGGGCTAACGTGCTAACAAGCTAACAGAGCCATTAGAAAAGAAGGCAGTGAGCTAACGTGCTAACAAGCTAACAGAGCCATTAGAAAAGAAGGCAGTGAGCTAACGTGCTAACAAGCTAACAGAGCCATTAGAAAAGAAGGCAGTGAGCTAACGTGCTAACAAGCTAACAGAGCCATTAGAAAAGAAGGCAGTGAGCTAACGTGCTAACAAGCTAACAGAGCCATTAGAAAAGAAGGCAGTGAGCTAGCGTGCTAACAAGCTAACAGAGCCATTAGAAAAGAAGGCAGTGAGCTAACGTGCTAACAAGCTAACAGAGCCATTAGAAAAGAAGGCAGTGAGCTAGCGTGCTAACAGTTAGCAGCGCCTCTCTTTAGCTTCCAGCAGCAGGAACATCAACACAGTCCGGATCCACCAGAGGACTAAAACATCTCCGACCCGGTCTGAGCGGGTCCCGGCAGCATGCAGGCGGAATTTCGGGCTCCCCAGAGACGCACCCGGGTTCGGGAGGAGTACGAGGCTCCGCTGCCGGTGAGCCGCAGCCCGGAGGAGAGGAGCGACTTCAGGGCGGAGCTCATCAACCAACACGTACTGGTCTGTCATCCAGACCACATTCAGAAGATCCACAACCAGGTTAGTTAGTCCACATCGCGTGAAACCAGGTCTGGGTTAGTCCACATCACTTAAAACCAGGTCTGAGTTAGTCCACATCGCGTGAAACCAGGTCTGAGTTAGTCCACATCGCGTGAAACCAGGTCTGGGTTAGTCCACATCACTTAAAACCAGGTCTGAGTTAGTCCACATCGCGTGAAACCAGGTCTGAGTTAGTCCACATCGCTTAAAACCAGGTCTGGGTTAGTCCACATCACTTAAAACCAGGTCTGAGTTAGTCCACATCGCGTGAAACCAGGTCTGGGTTAGTCCACATCAC
>NC_060167.1:407317-410250 GCF_021292245.1 Micropterus dolomieu | reverse complement strand
GTTAGTCCACATCACTTAAAACCAGGTCTGAGTTAGTCCACATCGCGTGAAACCAGGTCTGAGTTAGTCCACATCGCGTGAAACCAGGTCTGAGTTAGTCCACATCGCGTGAAACCAGGTCTGAGTTAGTCCACATCACTTAAAACCAGGTCTGAGTTAGTCCATAACCCCTAAAACCAAGTCTGAGTTAGTCCACTTCACGTGAACCCAGGTCTGAGTTAGTCCATAACCCCTAAAACCAGGTCTGAGTTAGTCCACTTCACGTGAACCCAGGTCTGAGTTAGTCCACATCCCCTAAAACCAGGTCTGAGTTAGTCCACTTCACGTGAACCCAGGTCTGAGTTAGTCCATAACCCCTAAAACCAAGCCTGAGTTAGTCCACATCACGTGAACCCAGGTCTGAGTTAGTCCACATCACTTAAAACCAGGTCTGAGTTAGTCCACATCATTTAAAACCAAGTCTGAGTTAGTCCACTTCACGTGAACCCAGGTCTGAGTTAGTCCACATCCCCTAAAACCAGGTCTGAGTTAGTCCACATCATTTAAAACCAAGTCTGAGTTAGTCCACTTCACGTGAACCCAGGTCTGAGTTAGTCCATAACCCCTAAAACCAAGTCTGAGTTAGTCCACATCACGTGAAACCCAGTCTGAGTTAGTCCACATCACTTAAAACCAAGTCTGAGTTAGTCCACATCACTTAAAACCAAGTCTGAGTTAGTCCACATCACCTAAAACCAGGTCTGAGTTAGCCCACATCCCGTAAAACGAAGTCTGAGCTAGTCCACATCACTTAAAATCAGGATTTGTCTTGTTACAGGGTTACTTTGGTAAAGGCGTCCTGTCCAGAGCCAGACCAGATTACAGCATCTCTGACCAATGGGAGGGTGAGTTTACACCCACACTGTGACATCATCAGTCTGGTCCAATCCGTGCTGTTCACTGCAGTCAGCTGGTTTCTGTTTCTGTTACAGAACACGAAGGTGTGTTGCTACCTGTCGTCTCACAGTCCAGGTCGGTGACATCACATTATGTCTGTTCACACAATGACATCACACATATATGATGACACAGCACCATGCTGCTCAGGCTGGTAGCCGTTAGCTGGTAGCCAGTGTGTTGGATGCCCTGAGTTTAGTGCTGAGCTCAGGTTCGGTTCTGTCAGACGGAGCCGAGGGCTGAAGATTTAGAACATCTTCAGTGATGACGTCAGCACTCTGTGGGAGCCAATGACCTCCTCTGATCACATCTCTCCCCCACCCCAGGTATGATGAGCTCCTCAGGTGGGCGGGGTCAATGCTCTCTGCTCAGGGATTGGATGACGAGGCCGTTAATCAAACCCTGCTCAGACTGTCTCAGCCAGTAGAGATGGAGGATGTACGGAGGGAAGGGGCAGGAGGGGAGAACGGAAAGAGGGGGGAGGGGCCAGGACCAGAGGGCGGAGTCTGTCCCCCCCCACAGGTGAACAGGAGCTGCAGGTAGAGTGGTCTTCCTCACTGACACCAGATTCCAGCGTAGAAACTAGATCCTGTTCAGGTGACTTCCTGTCTATAAACTGTGATCTTTATTTCAACAGGCTGGGCCCAGAAGACCTGAACCCTGACCACGACCCTGATCTCAGCTCAGACCAGGACTCTGACTCCAACCCTGACCAGGACTCTGACCCCAGCTCTGACCCCAACTGTGACCCCAGCTCTGATTCTGAACCAGGTCCTTTGGTTCCAGGTCCTGGTTTTGTCCTGGTGGTCTCTGACAGTGAGGTGAGTCATCAAGCCTGTTTATTGTGAACTGGTCTTAACCAGGTGAGTCCACGTCTGGTTATAGAATGATGCCATGTGTGTCTGCAGGTGTGTGTGCGGGTCAGGGAGGTCCGGCGGTCTCCGGTCTCTGTCCTAGAGTACCTGCAGCTCAGTCTGGAGGAGGTAACACGAAGCATCACACACTTCATGTTCACCATGTATTAACAGCTATAAACACTACATTACCCATGAGCCCCGGCTGCTGTCTTCAGAAAGTGAAGTGATGTAAGCAGCTGAATGTTGGTGTAGTTTCTGCAGAGAGCTGAAGGATCATTCTGTAAACTTCATCTCTCACCTGTCCATCACCTGTCTCTCACCTGTCCATCACCTGTGTCCCACCTGTCCATCACCTGTGTCTCGATCATTCTGTAAACTGCGTCCATCACCTGTCTCTCACCTGTCCATCACCTGTGTCCCACCTGTCCATCACCTGTGTCTCGATCATTCTGTAAACTTCATCCATCACCTGTGTCCCACCTGTCCATCACCTGTGTCTCGATCATTCTGTAAACTTCATCCATCACCTGTCCATCACCTGTGTACCACCTGTCCATCACTGTCATCACCTGTGTCCCACCTGTCCATCACTTGTGTCTCGATCATTCTGTAAACTTCATCCATCACCTGTGTCCCACCTGTCTATCACCTGTGTCTCACCTGTCCATCACCTGTCCCACCTGTCCTGGCCCTTCATCAGTTGTCTGTCTATACTTGCAGGCCTTCTTCCTGGTCTACAGTCTGGGCTGCCTGTCTGTCTACCTGCACCAGGTAACTGTCTGTCTGTTGTGTTCAGCAGGTAGTGAGTAAACACGTCTTGTAAATCTCTCAGGTGTTTTATGTTTTGAAAAGTTCAGTTTGAAGATCCTAAAACGTCCCGTCACATTCAATGATGACCTCATCCATGTCTTCTCCTGTGATTGGTCAGGAGCCGCTGTCAATCATCCAGCTGTGGAGGAAGTTCCGGTCCCTGCGGCCAGACTTCGTCAGCTCGTTCGCAGCCTATCAGCACTGTCGAAGCAGGGGGTGGGTCCCTAAAGGAGGGGGCGGGGCAAAGTATGGCGTCGACTTCAGTAAGACACACACACTCATACAGACACACGCGCACACAGGTGTGTTCCACTTCAGGCTCCGCCTCCA
>NC_060167.1:397761-407217 GCF_021292245.1 Micropterus dolomieu | reverse complement strand
TCCAGCGTAGAAACTAGATCCTGTTCAGGTGACTTCCTGTCTATAAACTGTGATCTTTATTTCAACAGGCTGGGCCCAGAAGACCTGAACCCTGACCACGACCCTGATCTCAGCTCAGACCAGGACTCTGACTCCAACCCTGACCAGGACTCTGACCCCAGCTCTGACCCCAACTGTGACCCCAGCTCTGATTCTGAACCAGGTCCTTTGGTTCCAGGTCCTGGTTTTGTCCTGGTGGTCTCTGACAGTGAGGTGAGTCATCAAGCCTGTTTATTGTGAACTGGTCTTAACCAGGTGAGTCCACGTCTGGTTATAGAATGATGCCATGTGTGTCTGCAGGTGTGTGTGCGGGTCAGGGAGGTCCGGCGGTCTCCGGTCTCTGTCCTAGAGTACCTGCAGCTCAGTCTGGAGGAGGTAACACGAACCATCACACACTTCATGTTCACCATGTATTAACAGCTATAAACACTACATTACCCATGAGCCCCGGCTGCTGTCTTCAGAAAGTGAAGTGATGTAAGCAGCTGAATGTTGGTGTAGTTTCTGCAGAGAGCTGAAGGATCATTCTGTAAACTTCATCTCTCACCTGTCCATCACCTGTCTCTCACCTGTCCATCACCTGTCCCTCACTGTCTATCACCTGTGTCCCACCTGTCCATCACCTGTGTCTCGATCATTCTGTAAACTGCATCCATCACCTGTGTCTCACCTGTCCCTCACTGTCCATCACCTGTGTCCCACCTGTCCATCACCTGTGTCTCGATCATTCTGTAAACTGCATCCATCACCTGTGTCTCACCTGTCCCTCACTGTCCATCACCTGTCTCTCACCTGTCCATCACCTGTGTCCCACCTGTCTCTCACCTGTCCATCACCTGTGTCCCACCTGTCCCTCACTGTCTATCACCTGTGTCCCACCTGTCCATCACCTGTGTCTCGATCATTCTGTAAACTTCATCCATCACCTGTGTCTCACCTGTCCCTCACTGTCCATCACCTGTGTCTCGATCATTCTGTAAACTTCATCCATCACCTGTGTCTCACCTGTCCATCACCTGTCCCTCACTGTCTATCACCTGTGTCCCACCTGTCCATCACCTGTGTCTCGATCATTCTGTAAACTTCATCCATCACCTGTGTCCCACCTGTCCATCACCTGTGTCTCGATCATTCTGTAAACTTCATCCATCACCTGTGTCTCACGTGTTTCACCTCTCCATTACCTGTGTCTCACCTCTCCATCACCTGTGTCTCGATCATTCTGTAAACTTCATCCATCACCTGTGTACCACCTGTCCCTCACTGTCCATCACTGTCATCACCTGTGTCCCACCTGTGTCTCACCTGTCCATCACCTGTCCCACCTGTCCTGGCCCTTCATCAGTTGTCTGTCTATACTTGCAGGCCTTCTTCCTGGTCTACAGTCTGGGCTGCCTGTCTGTCTACCTGCACCAGGTAATTGTCTGTCTGTTGTGTTCAGCAGGTAGTGAGTAAACACGTCTTGTAAATCTCTCAGGTGTTTTATGTTTTGAAAAGTTCAGTTTGAAGATCCTAAAACGTCCCGTCACATTCAATGATGACCTCATCCATGTCTTCTCCTGTGATTGGTCAGGAGCCGCTGTCAATCATCCAGCTGTGGAGGAAGTTCCGGTCCCTGCGGCCAGACTTCGTCAGCTCGTTCGCAGCCTATCAGCACTGTCGAAGCAGGGGGTGGGTCCCTAAAGGAGGGGGCGGGGCAAAGTATGGCGTCGACTTCAGTAAGACACACACACTCATACAGACACACGCGCACACAGGTGTGTTCCACTTCAGGCTCCGCCTCCAGGGGGCGTGGCCTGTAAAGGTGTACCAATCAAAGAATGATGGTGTGTTCAGGTGCTCTTCTGCTTCCCTGGAAAGAAAAGGTCCCATGATCTTCCAGTGTCTGTGGTGACGTTTGACATGTGACAACACATGACTGGCGGCTGTTAGGTCATCCGAACACAGAAGGCGGAGCCTGAAGTGAGACCAACATTCAGTCAGTTTGGCGTTTTAACAGATTCACTTCTCTGTGTTTTCAGTGCTGTACAGGAAGGGCCCACCTTTCTACCACGCCAGGTAACACACACACAGAACTGGTCCGTATTTTCAGGAAGACGTTCTTTACCTGATGTTTGTCCCTCTCCTCTTCCCGTAGTTATTCGGTGGTGATTGAGCGTGTTGATGAAGTGTTCAGGGGCTCGCCGTTGCGTCCGTTTTCGTGGCGTTCTCTGGCGGCGCTCAGCAGGATCACCTCCAACGTGTCGAAGGTAAGGAGGCGCCAGACGCCGTCAGGTCGCAGCTGATCTGCAGGTTGTTTCACCGTGTTTGTTTTCCAGGAGCTGATGCTGTGTTACATCATCTATCCAGCCGACCTATCGGACGCAGAGCTGGACTCACCTGTCTGTCTGAGCAGACTGAAGGTTCAGGTAACGCAGCCGACTGAGGCAGAAATGTTTCTGTACTGATTCACCTGCTGATCGACTGACAATAAAACATCAGAAACAGGAAGTGACAGAATGCCCAATGGCTGAAATGATGAGCTGATGATCAGAACAGTTTGATTGGTTAGTCAGTTCTGATCAGTTCATCGTTATTGATCAGTTGAATCTGCTGGGAACATTCCTTCTGTCTGAAACATATCGTGTTAATAAAGTTTGACCAAACAAACGAGCGAAGCTGTTTCTCTCAACAGGAAGTGATCGTCAGCAGGTGGGTTTCCTCCAGAGAACGAGCCGAGCAGGACGACATCTGATCGGCCGATGGCACACCTCAGCGACTGATGACATCAGCCAAAACATTTCCCACTCGAGACTCAGAAACCAGGAAACATGACGAGTGTGTTTGAACGCAGCAGATTTCGCACCAGCAGCTTCAGTTCCTGCACTTCAGCAGCATCGGTCGGTCGCCTCCCTGATACTCGTCAGCTGGTCAGGATGTTAGAGCCGTTTGTTTCTAATGTTTGAAACGTGATGGCGTTCCAGAGTCAAACTGCAGACGCAACGCGTTCACCTGTCTTCATACGTTCACCGAGGCTCATCAGCTAGCTGGTTAGTTAGTGATAACAGAAACAACATCTTGATCTTTAAAGAGCGCGTGTCGTTTCATAGTTTACAGATAAACTGGTTCAGTTTGAGTCTGTTTACATGTTTACAGTCGGTCCGTTAAAGCAGCTGCATCAGCTGTTAGCTGTTAGCATGGATGTACATGCGCCTGGAGAATGACCTCTAGGAAAGAGTGTGAACCCTGAGGCAGCGCTCGCTGGATTTAGAAAGGCAGTACAGATCAGGGGTCTCAGCATGTGTAAAAATAAAATATTTTGCTTATATGATCAGATTATTGATTCCAAATAAAGTTATTTTGTTCTCCGTCTGAAGGCCAAAATTTTTTACCTGTTAAAATCTGAATATTTTGGTTGTAAAAGATCCCGAGATGTGACGGGAGAAGAAGAGATGTTCAAGTCTAGAATAACTATTTGAATTAAGAAAACTTTATTGATCCTCTGCATCAAACATCATACAGACACGTTACATTCAGCATTCTCTGATGTAAACGAAGGAAAAACATGAAGGTTCTCAGGAGGTTCTGCAGCGTCTCTCTCTGGTGTCTGGACTTCTTCTGGAAGAGGACGGATCAATAAGCAGGTCTGGGTCCAACCTGACCGAGCAGAACTGCAGTAGCTGACTTCCTGTAGTTTTAAACCGCTGCGATCCAGACGCGTCTCTGCAGATGGTTACAGGAGAGAGCAGCAAGAAGGGTCTGGATCAGAACACCACGAGTCTGCAGAACCTCTCCGGGGCTGCACGTGTCTGGGACGAACACCATCCCTCCAGAAACTAAATGTCCAACAGAGAGATCGATAAGGTTTTCTTATTTTTCTGATGTATATTATATATATTCCGTATGTTAGTTATATTTGTAAAACACTGAACAGCAGTTCTTGTATGTAAAGTGTGTATTTGTATTCTTATCAACAGTATCACTACTGTGTTATGATCTCGCGGCAGTTCGCTCTCGCGATAACAGCCGGGCTCCCTGTATGCCTGCGCCATTCAGATCATGGAGTCTCGTCGGGAGGGCAGCGGCTGAAGAACCTGACCGGGACCCGGACCGAGCGACCGTCTGCGGGCTGTTACCCTCCGCTGTGTGTCCAGGTAAAGCCCGCGTGAGCCGGGGTCCAGCCGGCAGGTACCGGGGAGACCCCGCGGGGCTCCGGCAGGCTAACAGTTAGCAGCTAGCTGTTAGCTGATCTCAGGTGTAGCTCACCTGAAGTCGGACAGGCTGAGGTCACAGCAGCGGGCTGACGGGACTCCGGGTACACCGGACTCACGGTACCGGCGGCTGCTAGCTAACAGCTAATGTAACCTCCGAGCTGTGACCTGGTTCTCTGAGAAGCTGCGGAGCTCCTGTTCCTCTGAGCTCTGCGCTCACTTCCGGCTCTGTGTTTACTTCCGGTTGTGTGTTTTCTGTGTTTATTCTGTGAAATCAACAATAGTGATCAGATGTTTGTGAGTAAAGTCCTGAGGGCTGTTTCACAAAACCACGATAGAGGATTAAGCCGGGATTTTCCAGATATCCTGAACTAACGAGCCTGACTCGGCTTCACGACAGCAGTAGCACGTTCGTTACCATGGCGATTTATTCTGTGCAGCTAGCCTGCTTCAGACCGGGCTACCACACCCGGGCTAACACCACCCGGGCTAACACCACCCGGGCTAACACCACTAGTTATGCAGAGCGACTCGATAGACTGGATTTGCGCTACGGTAGCATGTTTCGAGAAGGCAGATCGTCAGAACACCGGCTGTGTTCAGCGGTCAGGCCGATCAGAACCTCAGCCAGCCACATTTTGGCCACATGGGAGCGCAAAGTTTGTGGTTCTTAGGTTTCATAGCTGGAGAAGAAGACTTTACACACAGGGAGCAACAGCGAGGAGGTTTTCGTGGAATAAAATGACATGTAATAAATAAATAAAATAAGCAGTAAAAACACAGTGGAAAACAGACTGAATGAAAATATCACCGCTAACTGAAACTGTCATAATTATAACGTTGGCCTAAATTGTGCCTTTAAAGTGAGCAGTGGACGGTAACAGTCACTCAAGAAATATATTTAACACACACACACATGCATGTATATATTCCTCATTAGGTTTCATAGTTGTATAATACTTCCAAATTAAATTCCCACTTCGCTGGACCAGTAAGCACTATATTGTGCACTGTTTACTCATCTGCTGCCAGCTTGGGAGAGAAAACAGTCATTACTACATTGTTTTACAGTCATGCTTACAGTGTGCATTGCAATGATCACTTCTGCCAGTTTGTAGAATAGGTAGCACAGCAGGAAGTGTTCACCTGTGGTTTTACTTACTACACTGGCAGACTGCAGGACTGCAGCCTCAGGGTCCACTTACAAATATCATACAGGATTTTCTATGAGCACTGACTTCATATCCATATTCACTAAGTACACTATTTTCACACAAAATTGACAGACCTCCAGCCTCTCTGCCTAGACCTACTCTATTTATATAGATAGATAGATAGATAGATAGATAGATACTCATACATACTTTTTGAAAGTATTTGTTAAAACTGTTGTTTGCAATGAAAAATGTTAAATAACTGAAAATGCTTTAAGAAAGGATTATTTGCACAATAAGAAAACATGCAATGTAATACAAACAGAGGAAACAAATGTGGCACCTGCCAGCTGGATTTTGTGTTTCCCCAATAAATAGTATTGTTAATACATTTGCTGAGTGACATATTAACGTCCACTGCTCCCTTTCAAGGTCTGACATAAGGTTACCATTCAGGTAACATTATAATTCTGACAGTTTCAGTCAGGAGCCGTGATATTTTTAGCTACTTACTCATTCAGTCGGCCCTCTGTTGTCTGCCACGTTCTGTCTCCCTGTTTTAATACTGCAGCCGTGTTTCTTCTCCTTTTCTATGATATAATGTGCACTTTTTCATGGTGAACCTTTTTATTCACCGTTACTCACTGCGTGTAAAGCGGGCGGCACACGTCTTTCAGCATCAATGAATCTGTGATCGACCGTGTGGGCTCTTGAAGAAAGCCGCTGACGCCCATTTATCTGAATTACTTCCACCTGGCTGGAAAGAGTCCTGAGCTGGTTTGGCCTTCGTGAAACGGATAAAGCCAGGATGCGCTGATCACACCAGGTCAAGCCTCGCTTTATCTTTTATCCTGGATTTTTAAATTCTGCTTTTGTGTATCTATAGAAATAATTGTATTTTGAACATGTGATGCTGCTTTAATTTGTAACTCGGCTCACAGGTGATCCTGATCCTTACTGAGACACACCTGTCTGAAAGATCCCGACAGGTGTTCAGGTTGATGGTTTCACTGTGTGTACAGAGCAGCAGCAGCAGGATGGCAGATGACCTTGACATCGAGGCGATGCTGGAGGCTCCGTACAGGAAGGTGAGAGTCCTCTGTCCTCTGTGTTGCAGCCTCTCAGCCGGACTCTACTGCTCCTCACAGATCCTGGTTCTGAATCAGACCCGCGTTAATGTAAAACCAGGACACCCGTAGACCATCTCAGGCCGCGCTGCGGACCGCAGGGTCTCTCTGTCTCACATTTAAGGCTTGACTGTTGTGCTTCCAGGATAACACAAGATTCACAAGCTCAGGTAGGTTTAGGTAAACTCAGGTAGGTTTAGGTAAACTCAGGTAGGTTTAGGTAAACTCAGGTAGGTTTAGGTAAACTCAGGTAGCTTTAGGTAAACTCAGGTAGCTTTAGGTAAACTCAGGTAGCTTTAGGTAAACTCAGGTAGCTTTAGGTAAACTCAGGTAGGTTTAGGTAAACTCAGGTAGGTTTAGGTAAACTCAGGTAGGTTTAGGTAAACTCAGGTAGGTTTAGGTAAACTCAGGTAGCCTCAGGTAGGTTTAAGGAGGCTCAGGTAGGTTTAGGTAAACTCAGGTAGCTCTAGGTAAACTCAGGTAGCTCTAGGTAAACTCAGGTAGCTCTAGGTAAACTCAGGTAGGCTCAGGTGGGTTTAAGGAGGCTCAGGTAGGTTTAGGTAAACTCAGGTAGCTCTAGGTAAACTCAGGTAGGCTCAGGTAGGTTTAAGGAGGCTCAGGTAGGTTTAGGTAAACTCAGGTAGGCTCAGGTAGCTTTAGGTAAACTCAGGTAGCTTTAGGTAAACTCAGGTAGCTTTAGGTAAACTCAGGTAGGCTCAGGTAGGTTTAAGGAGGCTCAGGTAGGTTTAGGTAAACTCAGGTAGGCTCAGGTAAACTCAGGTAGGCTCAGGTAGCTTTAGGTAAACTCAGGTAGGCTCAGGTAGGTTTAGGTAAACTCAGGTAGGCTCAGGTAAACTCAGGTAGGCTCAGGTAGCTTTAGGTAAACTCAGGTAGGCTCAGGTAGGTTTAAGGAGGCTCAGGTAGGCTCAGGTAAACTCGGGTAAGGTGAAGTCTCGGCCGTCTAACAGAAAGACTCTGAGGAGCTGTAAGCGAGGAATCACGAGTGCATCTTTCGCGGAAGTCTCTTGTTGGCCGACACGTGAAGATCAGTAAAGACGTTAACGTCAGATCCAGGTCAGAGCAGGAAGTGACCCGGTCCAATAAGAACCAAACGCTTCGAGATCCATTTCGCTCCGTTGTGGATTGTGAGGAATCTCAGCTAGGGGGCGCTTTATGACCTCGCTCATTCACTTCCACTCAAAACAGCCACGGCTGGGAGTTGGACTTCCTGTCACCTCCTCGTTCAGACAGGAAGTAACGGAAAGAGTAAATCCTGTGGTCCTGCGCTCTGATTGGCTCCTGCGTGGTCACGCCTTGGTGCCTCCTGGGCCGGTGCTGCGTTCAGGTACTCGTGTTTGTGTCCTGAGAGAAGGAGAAGCCTCTGAGCAGTAGAGTCGGGCTGATGATGACGACGATGGTGATGATGATGATGATGATGGCGTCCTTCACACGTAATAAATGCCCGTCTATCTCTCTTTGTAGACTTGCCTAACGATTTCTCACCTCTGCTCCCCTGAATGCCAGTGTGATCTGTCACAAACATGAAGGTAGTAAAAAGCCCCCATCATGCATTGCTGTACTGTGGTCCCCATGGTAACTGTTGTTGGCCGCCTAATGAGGAACAGCTGAGGATTCTGGGGGATGAAGTGTTAGAGAGAGTCAGACAGGAGAGAGTGGAGCGGCTGAGTAATAACTCCAGGAGGATCATGAGAAGGCAACATCACACTGCATGGCTTCTAGTGTCATAGTTAGCTGTTAGCTTAGCAATAGCACTATTCTGCATCCCAACTCTGAGCTGGGAGCGAGGGTCGGGCTTCACAGAGACCTGGTCTGGGGTCTCATTTATAAAACTGTACGAAGGAAAGACGTCCTGCGCAGATTCCCCTTTATAAATCACAGTCAGTGTGAAATGTGGCCCCTGTGAGGGAGCGCCACGTCCGGCCCTCCAAACGCCCACAGCTGCCTGTAAACGCTCAGTGAAGCTCGTTAATATTAATGCGTCCTGACTGCAGGCAGACTCTGAATCTAACTCAGTGACGCTGACGCTCCTTTTGGTGAAGCTGAAGCTATTTGTGCACCAGAGGAAAGGGGCCCCGGAGCCCCGCCCCTTTATAACCGATCTGCAGGAAGGGGCCTCCCTCTGAGCAGTGACGTCGCTGGCTGGAGGCGGGACGACCCAGGTACTGATCCCTTTGTAAAGACAGGAAACCAAATGACTTCCTCTGAGTTTAAACATTTATTCACGCAAGCATTCGAGGAGGCGTACGCACGTTTATAAAGGAGACCCCTGGTCTGGCCTGACCCGGTCTGGTCTGAGGTCAGGATGCAGAGCATGACGAGGTGGGTGGGGCTTATGCAGGTGAGTTGCAGGTTGTCAGAGTGAGGCTTTGCAGGAAGTGTAGAGGTGTGAGGTCACCACGCAGGTGTGTTTGACATGTTTCAGTCCTTTAAATGAGAGTATGGTTTTTATTACCACTGAAATATTCATGTCCTCAGGTTTGATTCCTTTTGTAGCTTCCGAACCTGCCAGGACACCCGTCTCCAGGTGTACATGTTGTCGACTCACCGACTCTGCAAGTCTTCAGGTTCAGCTCTGCGGTGTGTTGGCAGCGTTTAGAGCCTCAGAAGCTCAGTGAGCCCAGAACAGCTGAGAGCCGACCAGGTGCAGCGTGGCCGCGAGGACAGAAGTCAGTGTCGATCACTGAAGCTCACGAGCTGCAGCTGTTCACAAGAAGCAGCAGCCTCAGAGGGTGATGTCAGAGCAGCGCGGGTGATGTCAGAGGGTGATGTCAGAGCAGCGCGGGTGATGTCAGAGGGTGATGTCAGAGGGTGATGTCAGAGGGTGATGTCAGAGCAGCGCGGGTGATGTCAGAGGGTGATGTCAGAGCAGCGCGGGTGATGTCAGAGGGTGATGTCAGAGGGTGATGTCAGAGGGTGATGTCAGAG
>NC_060167.1:396593-397661 GCF_021292245.1 Micropterus dolomieu | reverse complement strand
TTTGTGCACCAGAGGAAAGGGGCCCCGGAGCCCCGCCCCTTTATAACCGATCTGCAGGAAGGGGCCTCCCTCTGAGCAGTGACGTCGCTGGCTGGAGGCGGGACGACCCAGGTACTGATCCCTTTGTAAAGACAGGAAACCAAATGACTTCCTCTGAGTTTAAACATTTATTCACGCAAGCATTCGAGGAGGCGTACGCACGTTTATAAAGGAGACCCCTGGTCTGGCCTGACCCGGTCTGGTCTGAGGTCAGGATGCAGAGCATGACGAGGTGGGTGGGGCTTATGCAGGTGAGTTGCAGGTTGTCAGAGTGAGGCTTTGCAGGAAGTGTAGAGGTGTGAGGTCACCACGCAGGTGTGTTTGACATGTTTCAGTCCTTTAAATGAGAGTATGGTTTTTATTACCACTGAAATATTCATGTCCTCAGGTTTGATTCCTTTTGTAGCTTCCGAACCTGCCAGGACACCCGTCTCCAGGTGTACATGTTGTCGACTCACCGACTCTGCAAGTCTTCAGGTTCAGCTCTGCGGTGTGTTGGCAGCGTTTAGAGCCTCAGAAGCTCAGTGAGCCCAGAACAGCTGAGAGCCGACCAGGTGCAGCGTGGCCGCGAGGACAGAAGTCAGTGTCGATCACTGAAGCTCACGAGCTGCAGCTGTTCACAAGAAGCAGCAGCCTCAGAGGGTGATGTCAGAGCAGCGCGGGTGATGTCAGAGGGTGATGTCAGAGGGTGATGTCAGAGCAGCGCGGGTGATGTCAGAGCAGCGCGGGTGATGTCAGAGCAGCGCGGGTGATGTCAGAGGGTGATGTCAGAGGGTGATGTCAGAGCAGCGCGGGTGATGTCAGAGGGTGATGTCAGAGGGTGATGTCAGAGCAGCGCGGGTGATGTCAGAGGGTGATGTCAGAGCAGCGCGGGTGATGTCAGAGCAGCGAGGGTGATGTCAGAGGAGCGCGGGTGATGTCAGAGCAGCGCGGGTGATGTCAGAGGGTGATGTCAGAGCAGCGCGGGTGATGTCAGAGGGTGATGTCAGAGGGTGATGTCAGAGGGTGATGTCAGAGCAGCGCGGGTGA
>NC_060167.1:391003-396493 GCF_021292245.1 Micropterus dolomieu | reverse complement strand
GGGGGATGTCAGAGGGTGATGTCAGAGGAGCGCGGGTGATGTCAGAGGGTGATGTCAGAGCAGCGCGGGTGATGTCAGAGGGGGATGTCAGAGGAGCGCGGGGGATGTCAGAGGGGGATGTCAGAGGGGGATGTCAGAGGAGCGCGGGGGATGTCAGAGGGTGATGTCAGAGCAGCGCGGGTGATGTCAGAGGGTGATGTCAGAGGGTGATGTCAGAGGGGGATGTCAGAGGAGCGCGGGGGATGTCAGAGGGGGATGTCAGAGGGGGATGTCAGAGGGGGATGTCAGAGGGGGATGTCAGAGGAGCGTGAGGTCAGATCCTGTCACCTGGAGGAGAGGCAGGAGGGTAACTCTGATGTAGAAGCACTGAAACATGTCAGACCGACAGGTGTGGTCCCTGGACAGGTGAGGGGGGGTCTGAGCTTTAGTTCAGTCTTCAGGGCCCTTCAGAGGAGTCCCAGCACCCAAAACCAGCCCAGCTCCACCCGGCTGAAGGAGAGCACACACACAAACACAAACACACACACAGATCAGCTCATTAAAGTGTGTTCACGAATGTTGCGTCCTCATGCTGTTCTCTGTCGACCCTGCTTAGGAAGACGCCAAGGCGTCGAGCCCCAACGGACAGGAGGACCGCACCAAGAGGTAAACGCACCCGTCCACCTGCCACACACACTTCAGCTTCATAAATGACCATCATGCAGCTTGAGAGGAGGACCACCTCAGCACCACGTGTGTGTCCGACAGGAAGAAGCGCAGTCGTGACAGGAAGCGCAGCAGGAGTCGAGACAGGAAGAGGAGCCGCGAGCGTAAACGCAGCCGCAGCCGAGACAAACGGAGAAGCCGCAGCAGAGAGCGCCGCGGCAGCAGGGAGAGGGGGGGGCGCTACAGAGACCACCACAAGCAGTGAGTTACAGGAGAGACCGGCTGTCCACTTCCTGTCTGCGCATGACTGAAGACCTGGTCCTGTCTGATCCAGAGAGGTCCAGTACAAACCTTTGACTGTCTGTCTGTGTTTGCAGCCGTCGGCGGTCGAAGAGTAAAAGTCCCTTCAAGAAGGAGAAGAGTCCAATCAGGTGAGAGAGTTTCTGACTTGTTAGTGTCCCACAGCAGAGCGTCACGCAGGCGTCTGAGGCTGAGTGTGTTTGTGCAGGCAGCCCATCGACAACCTGACTCCAGAGGAACGAGACGCCCGGACCGTCTTCTGCATGCAGCTGGCAGCCAGGATACGACCTCGAGACCTGGAGGACTTCTTCTCTGCTGTGGGGAAGGTAACGCCGACCGCAGGGTGTCCAGGTGTTGTCGTGTCCACCTGGCCGCTGTTTCAGAAAGCGGCTTTAGTGAAAACTCTGAGTAAGTTGAGCCCGAGATGAGGGAAACTCTGACTTGCTGAAGCTGACCTGCTCAGAGGAGGTTCGCTTCAACTAATGCTGAGTTTCTCTCCGACTCCTGCGGAGCCTGAAGCGGCTGTTTGACATTTCCTCATTCAGACTGTTGATATCAAAGCACGTGTTGGACACAGTTCTGTCTTTAGAAACATCGAAATCACGGTTAAATAGGCTGTTAGTGGTTATTTTACCCAAACATGATCTTGAACATGACGCTTTTCTGATCAATCTGTCAATCAATCGATGTGCGGACAGAGAGTTATCTTTGGACATCGTAAATTTATCCTCCGCACATAAATCTATAAACTAGACTGTGCTTTATAAGTCAGTGACTCTGTGGACATTAAGGCAGCTGTCAGGTTGCTTACCCTGAGCTGCAGTGATCAGTAACCTTTCATACTGTAGTATGAAATCGTAGTTATCAGCTGGATATGATTATGATATGATGATTTCTGAGTGAGGATGACTGCGGTGCAGCTGAAACTAATACATGTAGTTTATCATTATCTGCTGACAGTCTGAATGTGTTCTGACAGCATTTCATAAAATACGACATGAGCCAGATTGTATTAATGTAACAAAGACATCTAAAACTTCAGTCAGTTTGAACCTAGACACATTTTCCACTGCCAAGACATCATTAATAGGCCGACCGAGTCAGACTGTCACTTTCCAACCACAGGTCCATGAGGAGCCTAAACTGTGTCTGATCTGTTCCATTAATATTTTCATCTTCACCGGCGTTTAGTCCCGTCAGGCTCCAGCTGAATAAACAGGCCTGTAGCTGTTTAAAACAGGCTGGAGGAGAATTCCAGCTCTTTATTATTCGTTAAGGAAACTCCAGTCTGCTAAATGATGAATGAGCAACGCTGTATAAAATGGAGCCTGATGTTGTTAACGTATCGATCCTCCACTCCTGCGTTTTAGAGCCAATCATTGTCCGTGTTGGCATATGTTCATATTTCTGGCTCCACCCGATTAAAATGGAGGCTCTGCCTTTATTTACCCGTTGCCATGGTGAATCGTAGCATCGGAGCTCCATTGATGAGGCTTTATTTCATCCCCACGCACGCGTTTCCATCTGGCTCAACATACTCGGAGTTGACTGAACTGATTCTGAAAACTCGGAGTTTGTTGAACCTGCTTTCTGAAACAGGACCCTGTTCTTACTGAAGAACGCCAACAAAGCTCCACTCAACTTCCTGTAGCTGCTTCACAATTAGAGCCTGTCGCTGGTGTAAAGATTTTATACCCCATTCAGATCTGGTGTTAACATGTAATCTGGATCTGGAAGAACGGGTGTGAAATCGCCAAACGCATGCCGACCAGAGCTCAGTCAGGTGTTAATAACACCTGTGGACAGAATGCGCCGCATCAGTCGTGGCTGAAAACGGACACTTTCATTTAAGCAGCTGAATGTGTCAGCAGGACTCTGACTCCATCATGGCGGCGTGTGCGGTGCCGACGGGCGCAGTAGTAACGGCTGCTGTGGTCCCCCTGCAGGTTCGGGATGTGAGGATGATCTCTGACAGGAACTCGCGCAGGTCGAAGGGCATCGCCTACATCGAGTTTGTGGAGGCCAGTTCAGTTCCTCTGGCCATCGGGCTGACGGGGCAAAGGCTGCTGGGAGTTCCCATCATCGTACAGGCCTCACAGGTACACACACACACACACGCACTCAAATACTTGCTGACGTAAATAGAGCCAGGGTTGCCTCGGGTCAGGAAAGTGCTTGGATTTAGAAACATAAAGAGATTTAGCCTGCAGGAGTCTCTAAGTTTGATTGTGTGCTCGCCGTCAGTCATTTTTATACATCTGGAGCGCCGGACCCAGCTGATGCACTTTCTACAGTGCTATGCTAGTGCTGCGCTAATGCTATGCTAATGCTATGCTATATGCTAATGCTATATGCTAATGCTATATGCTTGCTGCAATGCTATATGGATTTGCTGATTGCTGTGCCGTGTCATTGGCTGAGATGCTCTCTCGCAGGTGTTCCTTGCTTCATCTTAGTCACATCGCCTGTCTGAGTGAACCACAGTCACGTGACGTGTGTGCGTAATGTGTGTGCAGGCAGAGAAGAATCGAGCAGCAGCAGCCGCCAACAACCTGCAGAAGGGATCGTCGGGTCCGATGAGGCTGTACGTCGGCTCGCTGCATTTCAACATCACCGAGGAGATGTTGAGAGGAATCTTTGAGCCGTTTGGACGGGTCAGAACCACAAACACACACACGCAGTCCTGTTGATTCCCTGAGGTCACCTGTCCCAGCTAACAGACTCAGCTGCTCTGTAACTCTGAGGTCATGTGTTGAGCCAGGTGTCTCACTGTGATGTCCACCATGAAGACACCTCCCTGGGCTGGACTCAAACACACCTTACTTACCTGTCTACCAGCTGCCGATTCGTGTTTTGCTCCATCACTGACCCAGAACCACAAAGTATAACGTTAAAACTGAACCACCAGTCAAAAGGTTCCTTGTATTTGAATGAAAACAGGAGCTCTTTTGGACACTGTGATGTTAGTGATAGAATATCTACGGAGGCCCGTTATCAGCCCCGCGCTCCACGTTGTTCTTGCTAATCCAAGTTTATCATTTGCAATCATGTTATCTTTAGACTAGCTGAGTCTCTGGATCGTCAGCAGCTGTTGGTTCGTTAGAGGCTCAGAAACACAGAACTTTCTCCTGAAGCTCGTCGGCCTGTTCTTGTTCTGAGAAATGAGGCTGTTCCAGGAGAGAAACTGCAGATCAGGTGCGATGCTGTGAACTTCTCCCTTCACAGCACAAACAAGAGGAGCGGGAGGCCCGGAGCTCCACTGAGCAGGAGGACAAACACATTAGAGGAGGTGCTCATTAAATATTTCCCAGAATACACCAGTCTCAGCGTCGTACAGAGCGACTACAGGCATCATTATTCAGTAACGTCACTATCCATGAGCAACATGTAGATGTGAACGTCAGATCAGATATTATGAAAAGTACTGACCGCTGGAACAGCTTTGTGCACAATGAAGAGACACAACTCGAAGTTTAACTGCATAAATCCATCCAGTTCTTAAAAGAACTGCAGCGCAGAGAAAGAAACAAACATGATATCAGTCTGGAAACAGAACCGGGCTCCTCCAGCGTTGAGGGACGTTAGAACGTTTCCAGCTGATCTTTAATGAGCTTTCTCACCTGTAGGGATCAGCTGTTTGTTGTGGAGGAGGCTGACTTCAGCTGATGAAACCTTAAAACAACACCTGGACCCAGAGTTCATTTAGCTGGAAACACACCGGCTGCTGCCCCCCCCCCCCAATGTTCTGGAGTTTAGAATGAGTTACAATGTGAAGCAGCCTGGCGTCTCGTCAGCAGGCAGGTGTGACCGCCACCCGCCTGCTGACGTGATGGCGCCCGAGCCTGCAGCTCACATCGAGCCTCGTGGTGTCATGCCTCAGTGAAACAGTTCTGCAGGTAGAAATACTCGTCAGGTAGCATCAAAATATGCATAAGCAGTACTTCATGTACTGGAAGACCCGTTACTGAACGTAGTTACTGATGCGTTCATGTTCTGCTGTCTGTGTGTCTGAGGATCAATAAAGTTTTATCTTTATTCAAACGTCTCCAGATCGAGAGCATCCAGCTGATGATGGACAGCGAGACGGGGCGTTCTAAAGGCTACGGCTTCATCACCGTGAGTTCCTCCTCTTTATCAGCTCACCTGTCTCTGTCTCTCTCACCTGTCTCTGTCTCTCTCACCTGTCTCTGTCTCTCTCAGAGCTGTCTCACTTGTCTCACCTGTCTCTGTCTCTCACCTGTCTGACCTGTCTCTCACCTGTCTGACCTGTCATACATCTCTCACCTGTCTCTCTCTCTCACCTGTCTGACCTGTCATACATCTCTCACCTGTCTCTCTCTCTCACCTGTCTGACCTGTCATACATCTCTCACCTGTCTCTCTCTCTCACCTGTCTGACCTGTCATACATCTCTCACCTGTCTCTGTCTCTCTCAGAGCTGTCTCACTTGTCTCACCTGTCTCTGTCTCTCACCTGTCTGACCTGTCTCTCACCTGTCTTACCTGTCATACGTCTCTCACCTGTCTTACCTGTCATACGTCTCTCA
>NC_060167.1:388452-390983 GCF_021292245.1 Micropterus dolomieu | reverse complement strand
CTGTCTGTGTGTCTGAGGATCAATAAAGTTTTATCTTTATTCAAACGTCTCCAGATCGAGAGCATCCAGCTGATGATGGACAGCGAGACGGGGCGTTCTAAAGGCTACGGCTTCATCACCGTGAGTTCCTCCTCTTTATCAGCTCACCTGTCTCTGTCTCTCTCACCTGTCTCTTTCTCTCTCAGAGCTGTCTCACTTGTCTCACCTGTCTCTGTCTCTCACCTGTCTGACCTGTCTCTCACCTGTCTTACCTGTCATACGTCTCTCACCTGTCTCTGTCTCTCTCAGAGCTGTCTCACTTGTCTCACCTGTCTCTGTCTCTCACCTGTCTGACCTGTCTCTCACCTGTCTTACCTGTCATACGTCTCTCACCTGTCTTACCTGTCATACGTCTCTCACCTGTCTCTGTCTCTCTCAGAGCTGTCTCACTTGTCTCACCTGTCTCTGTCTCTCACCTGTCTTACCTGTCATACGTCTCTCACCTGTCTCTGTCTCTCTCAGAGCTGTCTCACTTGTCTCACCTGTCTCTGTCTCTCACCTGTCTGACCTGTCTCTCACCTGTCTTACCTGTCATACGTCTCTCACCTGTCTCTGTCTCTCTCAGAGCTGTCTCACTTGTCTCACCTGTCTCTCTCTCTCACCTGTCTGACCTGTCTCTCTCTCTCACCTGTCTGACCTTTCTCTCTCTCTCACCTGTCTGACCTTTCTCTCTCTCTCACCTGTCTGACCTGTCATACGTCTCTCACCTGTCTCTGTCTCTCTCACCTGTCTCTGTCTCTCTCAGAGCTGTCTCACCTGTCTCTGTCTCTCACCTGTCATACATCTCTCACCTGTCTCTCTCTCTCACCTGTCTGACCTGTCTCTCTCTCTCACCTGTCTGACCTGTCTCTCACCTGTCTGACCTGTCTCTCACCTGTCTGACCTGTCATACGTCTCTCACCTGTCTGACCTGTCATACGTCTCTCACCTGTCTCTCTCTCTCACCTGTCTGACCTGTCTCTCTCTCTCACCTGTCTCTCTCTCTCACCTGTCTGACCTGTCATACATCTCTCACCTGTCTCTCTCTCTCACCTGTCTGACCTGTCATACATCTCTCACCTGTCTCTCTCTCTCACCTGTCTTACCTGTCTCTCTCTCTTACCTGTCTCTCTCTCTCACCTGTCTGACCTGTCTCTCACCTGTCTGACCTGTCTCTCACCTGTCTGACCTGTCATATGTCTCTCACCTGTCTTACCTGTCATACGTCTCTCACCTGTCTCTCTCTCTCACCTGTCTGACCTGTCATACGTCTCTCACCTGTCTCTCTCTCTCACCTGTCTGACCTGTCTCTCTCTCTCACCTGTCTCTCTCTCTCACCTGTCTCTCTCTCTCACCTGTCTGACCTGTCTCTCTCACCTGTCTGACCTGTCTCTCTCTCTCACCTGTCTCTCTCTCTCACCTGTCTCTCTCTCTCACTTGTCTCACCTCTCTCTCACCTCTCTCACCTGTCTCTCTCTCTCACCTGTCTCTCACCTGTCTCTCACCTCTCACCTGTCTCTCACCTGTCTCTCACCTCTCACCTGTCTCTCACCTGTCTCTCACCTCTCTTACCTGTCTCTCTCACTTGTCTCACCTGTCTTTGTCTCTCTCACCTGTCTCACCTGTCTCTCACCTGTCTCTCTCACTTGTCTCACCTGTCTTTGTCTCTCTCACCTGTCTCACCTGTCCCGTCAGTTTGCAGATGCCGAGTGTGCTAAAAAGGCTCTGGAGCAGCTGAACGGCTTCGAGCTGGCGGGTCGACCCATGAAGGTAGGTCATGTGACGGAGCGGACCGACGCCGCCACGGCTTCCTCTTTCCTCGACAACGACGATATGGAACGCAGCGGCATCGACCTCGGAACCACCGGGCGACTGCAGCTGATGGCCCGACTTGCCGAGGGTGAGACGGTGCTTTATACTGCTGCTACATCCACCTGTAATCACCTGTAGTCCACAGACTGACTGACTGTGTGTCTGACAGGTTCAGGTCTACAGATCCCTCCCGCTGCTCAGCAGGCTCTGCAGATGAGTGGAGCGATCGCCATCGGAGCCATGGCTGCTGTGTCAGGTAAAAACACACACACAGAGCTACATGACTGTCTGTGTCCAGGTGCTTCTCCAGAATCACCTGTAAGAAATGGATCCTCTGTCTTTTTGACGGTCACATTTAAATAGTTTTTAAATGTGTGTTTCAGCTGCCATGAACCCGACTCTCAACATGAACTCTGCTGCTCTGAATCTTCCTTCTCAGCCGCTCGCCACTCACTGCTTCCAGCTGTCCAACATGTTCAGTCCCAACAGGTAAGCCCACAACTGTCGGCACATGTCTGTGTCCTGTCTGCGTCCGCACCTGTCTGCGCCCCGTCTGTGTCCTGTCTGCGTCCGCACCTGTCTGCGCCCGCACCTGTGTCCTGTCTGCGTCCGCACCTGTCTGCGCCCGCACCTGTGTCCTGTCTGCGCCCGCACCTGTGTCCTGTCTGCGCCCGCACCTGTGTGTGTCCTGTCTGCGCCCC
>NC_060167.1:375114-388352 GCF_021292245.1 Micropterus dolomieu | reverse complement strand
CAAGACACGGTCCAGTGTTGATAAGCTTACCCTATCAATATTTTGAAATATGTCATTGTTTCTATTATTTTTCTTTGTATTTGCTGTAATGTTATGGCGCTGTTTTCTAGGACCATGTTTATGATTTCAGTTTCCTGTTCAGGAGACAGAAGACGTTCCTGACCACCTTGTGTTGGTAATCTTTCAGTTCTGCCAAACAAATAGTAAAATACTGTAAATACAAAGTAGGTATACATTTCCTAAATACTTGAAACATACTTTACAGTATTTTTACAGTCCTACAGAACAGTCCACAGGCAATACTGTACTACTGTACTCATTGAGTACTGTATTGATATGCAGTACTGCAATTTGCTGGTGAGATTAGATTTCTTACCTATTCTCATTTCAGAAAGTCCGGATGATGGATGCTACAGTGTACCTGCTCAGATTTGGCTGTACTCTTTGCCCAGCCTCCCTCATTGTTAGACCATGGTTGACCACATGATCAACCAAAGTGGCTAGGATCTCATCAGAGATTACGGTCCTTGGCCGTCGTCGTCGTCCTCGTCCTCGTCCTCGTCCTCGTCCTCGTCCTCGTCCTCGTCCTCGTCCTCTCACTCCTCTGGCTCTGCCTCTGTTTCCAATGTTGGCATCCATTGCTCCATTGAGGAGCTCACCTTTTATGCTAAAGCTCTGATTGCTAATTGGAAAACTGTGTGACGGGTGTTTGCCCTTGTGATGAGTCACTGTGCATATTTGAATGGCAGTGTGTTCCTTGTGAAAACAAGATATTTTCTGCATGAAACTTGTGCCAAAAGCAGAGAATTGTGTGTAGTGTTTTGAAAAAGTGTGTTTTAGAACTGCAATTTGAGTGTAAAGCAGGAATTGTGCTTGTAGTTTAGCAGAATTGGTTCAGGGGGTTGGTGAATGAGTTACATGTTGTGGTCATTGTGTCTCAAGTATCAGAATTTGTGTGTAAACAATTGAGAAAAACTGTAAAGCATTTTGGGTTAGTGCGCACACCTTATTGTTTCCACCTATAGGTCTATGACAATAGCAGGTAACTGATATGTGTCTACAGTAACATGCAGTGTAAGTGGGTCTCTCAGAGTGTTTACCTGTGTGGTGGACACTTGACACCTTGCAGAGAGGTCAAACCTGTTACCACCACTCCTGTGTTTGTAATTAAAAGTGTGTTCTGGTGAGAGCAATGATGGGGGGACAGTTGCTTGCGCAGCTGAGGATGATGCAGGCAATAACTGTGGGCCTATGTGTGTGTGTGTGTGTGTGTGTGTGTGTTTGTGTGATGTTATGTGCAATGATGCGATGTTGAAATGATCCAAAAGTGGGCAGCAGGCTGACACACAGGTGAATAAAAGAGACACCTGGTGCAAGAATATCCAGTTTAATTATGCTATTCTGCAGAACACCACTTTGCCCATAAAAATCCAGGATTTGGTTTTAAATTCTTTTATGAAATTATGAGGTATGATCCTTCAGAAAAGAGAAAAACTGTGATCCGGTGACATTTTATGGACAGTTATTAGTCTAAGGATATAATAAATATCAATAAAAATATACAAACATGTAGAGTGTTATGACCCTGGGGTCATATTTTGTTGTTTGTTTATCTCTCCTGGAACTGTCAGCTGTTCTCCTCCATTAGAGTGTGTGTGTGAGTGTATGCAGGTACTGGAGAACAGGTGGACACACTGGATTGGTCTGGTTGAGCTGATTGGAGCCTCCTGATTGGGCACCTGGATGACAGCAGCCATCTTAAGCCCTACTGACAGGAACTCTCCCCCTCTCTCTGCCATTCCCAACCTGCCTGAGGACTGTGTGTTATGTCTGTGTTTATTGTACATAGTGAACGGTTGTGACTATATTCAACTTAGATTGTAAGTAGTATCGTAGTCCTTCTGATTGTCTTATGACAACCTGGTTTTGTTGGCTTTGCCATTTTTGTTGCTATGAAGCAATTTCCTTTGTCGTAGCTATATTATGTCAGCTACTAGCAGTGAGTAGGAGTGAGAAGCCCTTTTTTTTGTTTGCACCGTTTTCTCCTGTTTTTGGACTTAGAAGCCATGTTTTAGAGCTTTGTCTTTTCTTTACCTTTTGGTTTTGGGTTTAGGAAAGATTTAGGTTTTCTTAGTGTTTTGGGCACTGCTCATCTGATGTATAATAAAAACTGCTAAATTGTATTTGTTGTGTGCTGGCCTTGTTTGGGAATGGGAAGAGTGGGAGGCCACACATTTATGTTACATCCAGGACACCCCTAGACCTTGGGACGTAACAAGAGGGTAGGCATACTAATGGGCAAGGAATCCATTGAGAAAGCATATAAGAGAATTCATTGTGGATTAAGTGTTTATAATGTGGCATCATCAGCTCACCATACAGATTCCATCCATTCCTCTCCTGCCTGCACAGCACGTTATGTGTGTGTGTTTCTCAGTGTATGCATACGTTATGCAATAACTCAAGTGAATGTGAATGAGTGTGTGCACTCGGCATGTGTGAGCTCAAATTGTGGTTCAACGAGAATTTTTGTCTATGGTAACCGGCTATTCTTGCACAGCAACACGAGGCCCTTCAAAAGAATCCTAATAGCTTTACTGCCTGCTGTCTCACACAAGAACATGTGTACAAGGAGCGGTTAAGTAGTATCAAGGTAAATGATGTAAGCTTTGGCGAAATGTATTTTTTTTTGTTGCTCTCTGCCTGGAGCATGTCATAGACCTCTATAACAAGCACCCTTAGTGATCAAACTTTAAACTTAGTACGCCGTACACTAACTCCGTGATTCAAACCACAACATGGTGTAACTAACATGCCCACACAGATATCGCACCAATTTAATGACCATTACCAACAGTTTCAGTCAGAAACAAAAAACTGATATGCTACCTGGAGAACACTATAGTAGGCCAACAAGGCAGAAAAATACAAAATCTTATATTTCTTCTTTTTGGTAGGCCTATTTATCAAAATGTCAAAGCAAACAGCATTTTTTTTTAAATTACAGTTTGACTTTAATCAGCATATAAGGGCATTCCTCCATGCTTAATGTCACGTCAGAGGGTCACCAAGCGATCCCTCTGAATGTTCAATGTGCAAACATCGCCCCAGCTCATATGTAGAGTCTGTGCACAGCACTAATCAGCTCTGTGCCTAAAATGTGATTACTTGTAAATGCAACCTCACATTTAGTTCAGATGTAAAGATTTGAAACTTGTCAAATCGTTTACATCAGCCTGGGTGGATGGAGTCGTGCTCATTCCAGCAGCGATGGCAGTCCTGTGCTGTGGCCACCTGGAAAATGCAAAGAACTATGTGCCACATAACAAGCCTTCACAATGCCCTCTTCATTACCTCGTGCCTGTTTTGACTAACTGTCTCCTTATGACCCCACAAAACAATCCCATCCTGTCACAATGGTAACATTGGCCCACAGGGCACAGGGGAGAAACATCCAGATATCCTGAGATCATAACGTGAACTCGATAATTGTTGAGGTTTTGGTTAAGTGTTGATTTTTCAGATATATGTTATTTGCATATGGCTAGTCTTGATGGGAGAGTTGTTTGTAGACTCAGCCCCAAAGCTGATATGCCTTGAGAGATGGGTGCGACATTGTATAAACACAGGCCTTTCACACATTCAGCTGTAAATTAATACAAACGGTTATGCTGTAACACTGGAGACAATAAAACAAGGAAATTATTCAGCTGGAGTAAAGTAGCTGGTTGAGTCTTCTGACACTAACAATCTAGCCTAAAAGAACACTTCTATTTTGAGAAATATACTTATTTGCTTTTTGTCCGAGAGTTAGATGAAAAAATTGATGCCACTCTCCTGTCTGCCTTTTAATAGGAACCAGCAGCCGTCAGCTGGTTAGCTTAGCATAAAGACTGCAAACTGGGACCCAGCTCATATTTACCAAAAAGACATGAGAGTGCTATCAATTTACTCATCTAACTCTCGGGAAGAAAGTAAAAACACAAACAAAAAAATTCAAACTAAACAAAAAATACAAAACAATTCAAAGAGGTAAAATGATGGGACAGAAAGCACAAGAAAGTCTGTAAGCACTCTGGAGCTGTCAGGCACTCTGCCCAAATATGCTCTTGTGTGTAAGAATGACAGCGGAAAATGCTGCAAAAGAAATTAAGTGCAACAGCTGACTGGGCTTGCTGGTGAGAGGGCAGAACAGTGGGATGAAAGCAGAGAAAATCCTATTTTTCCCTAGTAAATTGATGGATTTTTTTTGTTGTAGGTATAAAAGCAAACCATGTGTAATCAAAGAAGTGATGTTTTTTATGTTTTTTAATTACAATATGATAGCCAGCCAAGAAAAAAGTGCTATCTACAGAAATCCAAACTGCATCTTCAGAAAATCGACCAGTCACTACTGCCCACCCTGTTCTGGGAGGTGTGGTGCAGAAACACCACAACAATAAAAAAAGGAGTATTCCCAGATGAATAAGAATGCCATAAAAATGCAAACAGAGGAGTCAAGGGTTATTCAAACACAGGAACATGACTTGCCTACTCCAACAGTTGGACCTGTAATATCCACCCCCCTCCTTCCCCTCCTCTTTTCAGTATTATTTCCATTCTTCATGGCTTCCTCTTCTTGACTTTTCATCCCCTTTTATCTTTTTAATTTCCTTTTGTCTGACCCCTGCTTTCCTCTGTTTTCTTTTCTCCTTTTCAGTCTGTCTGCCATGTGAGGAAACACCAACTTTTAAACTTCCCCTCTCACTCATATGTTTTTTCCCCGCCAGCCCTAAACTCTTGTCACCAGCAGTCCTCTCGTGTGTCACTGCTCCACACACGCGCGCGCATATTAAATCCTAAAACCACACCCAACCCCAGCTCTCGAGGCCCTCCCACGCGCGCTCACGCAGAGAACGTGCGTTTTCATCTTTTTTTGGGACTACCAGTAACATCTCCAGCTGCCGTTTTGACACGTCTGGAGGCTCTTTTACAATACTTTTAGAATTAATTAGCCCCTAATTCCCCACTTTCACGTGCGCAACACAGTCACATCTGGAACTCCACTCAGCCTGGTTTCACTCGGTCCAAACTCGGTGAGTAAATGTAGTATTTTAGTTTGCATATTGTTTGAATGCTGCTCGGAACTTTCTGTATGGTATTCATCTCCCATTCAAATCCACCGCGGCTGCGACATGTCTCTTTTATATACCAATAACACTATTATATTGATTAAGCGTCTATGTGGTGACTTTTTAGTCCTTAATCCTTATTTAGCCTACTGCTATGGCTATCTTAAAATATTCCTAAAATAATTCGGACTCTGTCTGGATTCGTGTAGAACCTCTTTAAATATTAGGCTGTGTTGATTTTGTTCGATAATAGTGTATAGGCCTATAGTAATTGTCACAGAGAAGGACTTAAGGAGCCCTTGCTGTCGTGTTTTCCCCTGTGGGCATTTTAGACAGATCGTAACTCAACTGAACTGCTCAGTGATTCCGAAGTTTCAGAGCTGGGAATGAAATGAAAGGGGCGTTGTCAGCCACTAATGTGCGCGTGAGTGTGATAAAAGTATCTGTCTGTGTAGCAAATGAATGTTTAGTGCGTTGCGAGGGAAGACAAACTGTTCAATAGACACAGGAAATGTGCGCTTGTGTCTCATAGGGACCTTTCACTGAACTTAACGTACAATCTGTAAGCCTGCCGACATGGGAACACCTCTCGCCTATGCATTGCATGCTGCTGTTCTTTCTTTTCCTGAAGTTACCTGGTGTTTGTATTTCTGTTAGTTTTGGAGTGCTTTTACTATATGTGACTATGTTATTGAACTGAAGAAAATGGGATCATGATTTAAAATCTGTTGTGGTCCCCTGCAAGTATATTTGCACTATAACGCTGCATACCGTTGCCCCTGTTTTGCATTGTTGAGTTGCATTTGATTTTTTATGAGGCAGTTAATTAGTGTTGCATTCTCCCTTCATGTGTGGACGCCCTCTTGTGGTTGAAAACAACAATAAAATTGTCCAGGTTTTTTTCTCCGAGGTTAGACGACATTTTTCAGACTGGGTTGCAGAAATGGAGACTCATCCTCATCATGCAATGTTTTGCATGGTGTCCGACAGAGAATGCAGTCTGTGGAAAGGCTTGCCATTTTGATAATGGTCTGAAGATTTAAATGTCATATGAAATGGGAAGGATACAGTTAAACTGTTGCACACAATACGTGACAATGGGCAGATATAGATGGAAAAAAGAAAGGAAGGGAGAAATTTAAGTTCAAGTTTCTCTAGGCTATCCTGTGCTTACCATGAAAGTGTAATCCACTCCCAACACTGATTTCACACATGTTCTTGTTACGCTGGTGGTCTAGATCTGAAATAAAAAAAAACAAATCCTTTTTATAGAATGAATAGAAAGCCAGTCTTAATAATACTGCATACCATCATCTCTGCTCTCCCAACTTTTAAGTCCCTCAATCATCAAACATACAAATGTGTGAAATAATGTGATAATGGCAACCGCAAAGACAACTGAATGAATAGATGGATGGACGATTGAACAACCAAATGAATGAATGGTTTAAACTTGCAAGTTTAAACTTGCAGCATGTAATATGCCCCCCTCCCCCACCAGATTCAAGTTTCAAAGAAGTCTTGTGGCTGAAGTGGCCAACTTGTCCTCAAGCAGAAGTAATTTTTATATCTTAAGTAGCATACTTCCGAGTCCAAGTGTTTGGACAGTGCTGCACCTTTTGTGCTTTACCTCCTTGCTCTCACTGTTTTGGACGTGATGTGACCATAGCCTGTATATAAAGGGATGTGACACATGGACTGAAGGTTTTAAAGGCAGAGTGGCAGCGTTAATTTGAAAGTAATATCAGTCACTTACACCCTGGCTGATGCAGTAGGAGGAGAGAGGTGTGTGAAATTTTATAGGAGGAGGATTAGTGGGGGGGGCAAGGTGAAGTTTTAAAAGGCGGTGACAGATGACAACTATCAGGGAAGTGTGGAGTGACTGACTGTAGAAAAGAAAAAAGGAAGTGAATGGGGGGATGAGTGGAGGTCTTCTTTTTTATCTCTCCTTCTGGTGTTCCCCAACTTGTGCCATGTGGGAGTCATTACTCAGCACTGTCCCTGTAGGAATGTGTGTGAAAATGTATCCGCATACACACACAACTTAAAGCCATGTTAATGTGCAACATGAAAGAATTCCTGTGTCAGAGGGAAGTCTTTAAACCCAGCAGGAAAACTGTGCATGGTAGTGTCTGTGTGTGCGTCTGTCAATTTTTTAGGTTCCTGGTTTCTGAAGGAGGCAAGTAGTGCACACACACACACACACACACACACACACCGTACACCTTTGCAACAATGTAGGCTTCATTGTGAAGAATATGTCGCCTGTGTTCTCCATTCTCTCGTGGTAGCTATTTAACAAAACTCAGCATATCTCAAATATTTTATTTTAATGATCTAGGAAATGTCAAGCTATTAGGCCTGTGTTGCCTGTAATAAACCTGTCTCATGACCGTTACGGACAATTCTGTTTAACGACAGTGTCAATTTGGGCTGTGAATGCATCATTTGTATGCACTTTAATATACATAATCCAACTTCCACGTTCAATTTCAATTTAAAATCTGCTCCAACCTTTTTGGATGATATTTCAAGATAGTACAAACCTAATTTTTGATTTTCACCTCAATTGAACACTGAACTGAAGATAAATCCTTGATAACAACAGCTGGAACCTCATCAAGACAAAGCCAGAGTTAGCCTGAGCCTCCCTCCCAGCATGAGATGATTTAACTTCACAAACAACAAAACTATCATGTGTGTGGGATACACTGGTTTTGTTTAGAAATTTCATCAAAAAAAGGCTGCATTTCTTATCTGCATTTGAAGGAGACAAATGAAAAGGGACCAACCATGTTTGTAAAATATTTGGTCTAGAAATGTGGACTGTAGTGGATCCAGCCCCTGAATTGGGACACAGCAAACATGGCTTATCCTCTGGGGACACCCTCAGGTCAAACACTTTTCTGGCTTTCTGACCAGCAAATGTCCCTCCGCATCTTTCATCCAGTTTTGCTTTTTGCTTCCAATGCAGCTAGCTTCTTTCAGAGTATAAACAACTAGTTCTTGTCAGTAAAAAGGGCTCGTTACAGTATGTAAATCTGAGATGTTAAGGATTATAGCTGTTGTACAGGGCAATCTGGTTATGATTATAATTCTATACTTGCCCCACGGCCACATAGATGACTTCTCAAACATCCTAAAACCAACCTGTGTGTACATTTCTGCCTGTGTGCGTCTACAGTTTTTGGTGTGCTCTTCCTAAACAAAGCTTTTGTTTGTTTGGTCACTGGCGTTGCTCCAGGTAAGATGTGCCTTTTGTGTTGTCTCTAAAAATAAGCCTTAGCTTGGATATTATTGTTGTGTAGACAGACACACACACACACACACACACACACACACACACACACACACACACAATACAAGGTAGATACTATAAGGTCATGCATAGGGTGAACAAAAAGCAAAAATGAGCATGAAGGTTCATTTATTCAGTCTTAAATCAAAGTGCACTTGCTAGCCTATTTCTAGAGCTTTCAGCTTGAATCACATTTGCAAAGTCAGAAGAGTGCTGAGTGCTTGAACTCAAACTAAAAACGAATTATGTACTCATTACTCAAAAATGGAATAGACATTTTGTTTGTTGTTTTGACAGCAAATATAAAACGAGTTGTCCATTAAAAGTGTTGCATTAGTTTAAAGTGGTGCTATGAATTTATTATAAGGTTCATGCAAAACAAAATGAGACT
The DNA here is from genome assembly GCF_021292245.1 of Micropterus dolomieu. Classification (NCBI taxonomy): domain Eukaryota; kingdom Metazoa; phylum Chordata; class Actinopteri; order Centrarchiformes; family Centrarchidae; genus Micropterus; species Micropterus dolomieu. Next base: position 379,552 of record NC_060167.1, on the reverse strand, counting down.
TTCGAGACGAAGTGTCCCCTGGTAGTGAAACCCAACTAGTATTCCAGAGCGAGGGTTTGGAGGAGGAAATGTTGCATACTGGGAATCAACATGTGCGACCTCATAAGGGGCCAGAGGGCTCCACTTGAAGACTTCTTGCCTTTCTCTTCCTCAATCAGTTTTTCCATTGCCAAAGACAGAAAGAGAGAGATACAGAGAAAGAGAGAGTGGGACAGTGAGAGAGACGGGGGAGTGAGATTCAGAGGCCCAGTTAAGTCTGTGGCTTTGTGTTTTATGAAAAGAGTAAAAAAAGGACATTAAAGTCAGCATTTTCCACCAGGCAAGGGAATCTGTCGACACACACAGACACACACACACACACACACACACACACTTGCACAGTACCCCAGCCTCCTATTATAAGGCTGAGTGGAGAAGAGGAATGGCAGCGTTTGTTCCTGTGTGTCAGCGTGTGTGTGTGTTTGTGTGTGTCAGGCGAGGTGGATGGAGTCTGACAGCATCTAGGGTATCTTTATTTTTTGTATCCTTTCAAGAAATGTGCCAAAGTTTCCTAAAGTCAAACATAAAGGAAAACCGTGACATTAAGTGCGAAACAAAACATAGTTTGCTTACAGTTAAGTGACATTACAGATGCTGTAACGCTGCAGTTGTGGATTAAAAAAAAAACACTGCTTCAAGTTTGGTCTCTTTCCTTTATATTACTAAAGAAAAAACATTCCTTGGTAATTTGTGTGTCATGTTGTGAGTCGGTTTCATGAACCTAAGCCCCTGAAACCAGACATAAACCAGAATCAGAATAAGCTTTTTGCTAAAGTAGGTTTACACACAAGTAGAAAATATAAAGAAACATAAAGCAAGTACTGCAAAATCATAAATATAACATTGACAATAAGATAAGAAAAAATATATATAATATATATAAAAGTTATAAAGAATAAGTATAATGACAATGTGAATGTGCAGAATTTGACATCATTGACACACCACAGATGAGGGATACACCCGTCAGTGTGATCATAAATCTATTATGATAAGGCATGAAGACCTGTGAAATATTAGTGTTATGTATACCAGGCTAGTATTGCTAATGTATACAGCATGCATGTATATACGTGCTGTGTGTGTCTGCAGCTCTTGCCCGGCGTCAGAGGTGAGTACCAGTGCTTTCACACGTTACTATCAGCACTGAGTAAAACCCTCTGCAAGGCAACACCGTTCCCAAGGATCCCTGGGGAATACAGGGCTCCACATTTAGGATAATGTGTGTGTGTGTGTGTGTGTGTGTGTGTGTGTGTGTGTGTGTGCGGGTTTGTTGAAAGGGTGTGTCTGTGGAGTGACAGCGAAAGGTTTTCAGTAGTGGTAGAGTGATATTTTGTTTATTACTCCCCAAAGTTATTTATTATTATATTGTTTACTCTATAAAATCAAAGTAATGGACAAAGGAATGCATTATCCATGATAAGTAATGGCAATTATAAATCAGCAAAATTTTAGTTTTTTATGAGCTCACTATAGTTGGGACAATCAAAGTAATAACTTTTAATATACAAACACACACAAATGGGGCATGTATACATTTAATTTAAACAAGCGGTACATACTGTGCCTGCTTTGTCTGTCATCACCAGGCTTTTATGTCTGTAGTCTATACAATTAAATTAACTTTAATCATCTAAACTGTGTGAGTGAGTCTCTCATTTTTTTGTGAGTTTCTTGGCAGGCTAGATATTTGCGGTTTTGTGTAGCCTACATGTGAGTTCATCAAAGTGTGTGTGTGTGTGTGTGTGTGTGTGTGTTTACGCTCATGTTTTTGTTTTTCTCTTTTCCCTCCATTTCTCTCCAATGGGGTTCCGTTCTTTTTCTCTCTGTCTCCTCCCTTGCTCCTCCTCACTTCTCTTCACGAGAAAGCATCTGCAGAAGGAATTAGATCCAGCTCTGTGTGTGTGCGTGTGTGTGCGCGTGCGTGTGTGTGTGTGTGTGTGTGTGTGTGTGTGTGTACATGTCTGGGAGATTATTTGCTGCTCCAAAGAATGTTCCTGCAGGTCAGATTAGACTGAAATACCAAAGACATGCTTTTTACTGGCGATGAATTCAGTTGTTGTTCGCCACCGCGGCCTGCCTGTCTTCCCAGCTCTCTCTGCTTCCTTTGCTCCACTATCATCGTTCCACAAGGTCAAACCTGCAGTCTGACTGGCCACCATAGAGACACAGCTATTATAAAATGTTATAAATGTCCAATTTTCAGGGAAATTTATAGAGCTCTGAAGCTACAAAAGACAGACCTCTTAAATGTTTACACCAGTCCTAAAAATAAGTTTGTATCTCACATTTCCTGTCACTCACACACCACTCTATATTCGCACACATCCTTTACAACAATCTATAACAGTATATGTTGTAAAATGGCCTTTTCATGTCCATCCATCCATCGTCAACTGCTTATCCTGTGTACAGGGTGGGGCTAGAGCCAATCCCAGCTGACATCGGGCATGTGGACAGGTCGCCAGTCCATCGCAGGCCTTTTCATGTGTTTCATACAATGTTGCGTCTTTAATGATGGTGGCCGCTTTCATGCAGATTTCACAGGAAACCCTACAATGTGTTTTAAGTGTCATGTATAAAAAAACATTGTGTACTAAACTGCCATACAAACCATATAGCATAATGTTATCTTTAAAGGCTGGCATTGCTGCACATTATGTTAAGGGCATATTTTTGCCATTGGGGCATAAATGTGACTACTTTCAGCTCCACTTGTGCCATACTTTGTCTCTCAAGGTTCAGGTGCAAATGAAGGTGTTTGTTGCCAGGTTATTGTCTTCTTGGGTTTCAGAGCAGTATGATCAGGAGCATTTGGCAAGAAAAAGAGTTACTATTTGCATTCCTGTCTAAACCCCATGTCTCATGAATCAAAGTGTACAGCTTACATTTGATGTTTCCCCACCTTGGTTTTACTATTTACCCCCTTGTTCCCCCTTCCCCCAACGCAGACAGGGAGGGCCTATCCTCTGGCACACAGCACAGCCCCATACTCACACACAAAAACTGTGGCCTGCTTCCTGTCGGTGGGGAGAGGCTGTTTTTACTGTGACTCCATTTTGGCGGAGAGGGCTAATTCCTCTGCTGTCTAGCTGTGTGTGTGTGTGTGTGTGTGTGTGTGTGTGTGCGTGCCTGCACTCACATGTGCTTTTAACATGTTTGTGTCTCTGCTCGCTCAGCTTCTGAACTTTCATGGTGGGAGTTAGGCAGTTACTGAAATCAAACTCACATGTGTATATGTCTGCACATATGTAATTTCATGTACATTATCCCCACAGGGTAGATAGGCTGAGTTTGAGACTCACTGTGTACACTGTACACAGACCATCTCTACTACTGTATGTGAACAAAAACAAAGGAAAGTAACACAGAAACAAAAAGAAATACTGTAAATTCCAAAAAAAGAGTAACATTACTATTTAGTGGTCGACTGATATGGGTTTTTCAACGGCAAATGCAGAAAACAAAGATAAGTGTATCAGTCCATTATTACATGCAGAGTACAATCTAATATACATGCTTGTCTTAGCCTTAGAACATTTATTAATTCATTAAATAGAAAAATACATTGGGTTATGCTGTAGATTTCAGAACGGGGTGTTTAAGGGAGTGTGGGGTACAGTTTGTCAAAAGTGACGTCTTTCAACTGCATTATTCTCTACAGTATAAAATATATATATTTAAACCTAGCCAGTGACGGGTTTTAGATTAGATCTGCTGTAATTTAGGATGATACTGTACATCAGATTTGTGATTGCAGGTATTGGCCAAGCGATTAATTGGCCAGTCAATACCATTGTAGTCAATATAGCCCTTGACTCTCAAAAAAGTTCAGAAACAAAAAAGTGCACAAACAAAATCAAGGCTTCAGTAGATGATCATATCTTAAGCGCGCGCGCACACACACACACACACACACACACACACTCTTAAGCGCGCGCGCACACACACACACACACACACACACAAACCTGTTACGACTGTCAACAGTGTTGTCAGAAGTCCTACGCTTCTGGACATTTAATGTGCGTTATAATGCTGCAAATGACAAGGTCATGCTGAAAAACAAAGGAATAAGCTTTCATTTGACTGGTTCATTCATAGTATGTAAACCTCATCAAAACGAATCCCTAAGAACGCTCAGGAATGTATAATGACATATTTGGTTTTTATGGTCATATTTTTCCTGCGGCTGGGTTATGCATCAGTTTTAGCATCTCAATGCGTTAGAATTCTTGGAACCGTTAGATGAAATCGTGTGCTAATGGTGCTATGCTAATATAGCATGTTATATTCTGGTTTGCCCACACTGAACAGTGCACAGGCTGCCCTTTTGAAGATGTAAACAGCCGCCTCCTCATTTCTATCCACAAGCTATAGTCAGGATTAAGGCCTCCAA
>NC_060167.1:368180-375094 GCF_021292245.1 Micropterus dolomieu | reverse complement strand
CTGTCTGTGTCTGAACCTGTCTGCGCCCGCACCTGTCTGCGCCCCGTCTGTGTCCTGTCTGCGCCCGCACCTGTCTGTGTCTGAACCTGTCTGCGCCCGCACCTGTCTGCGCCCCGTCTGTGTCCTGTCTGCGCCCGCACCTGTCTGTGTCTGAACCTGTCTGCGCCCCGTCTGTGTCCTGTCTGCGCCCCGTCTGTGTCCTGTCTGCGCCCCGTCTGTGTCCTGTCTGCGCCCGCACCTGTCTGTGTCTGAACCTGTCTGCGCCCGCACCTGTCTGCGCCCTGTCTGTGTCCTGTCTGCGCCCTGTCTGTGTCCTGTCTGCGCCCTGTCTGCGTAGGATTAGGATGCTTTTATTCCATCAAGCCTTTACATCATGTTACATAATGAGTCACATCGCCGACAGCCTTTCTGCTAACGAGGGTTTGAATCAGTTAACAAGTTCCGCCTGTTGACATTTTGTTGGTTTTTTAAAAGCAATCAAAGAGCAGCCATGTGGACAAGTTAGCAAACACTACCTGGTGGAAAAGTAAAGTTAGGACAGCTCAGCAGTTCTCCTGAAGTCAGGAGAGTTTATTTAGGATTTTAGCTTCTGTAAAACACGTTTCCTCTCTGAAGTTAGGAAAGGAACCCTGACTGAGGAACTGTTCATCTGTAACGGCCTTATTCCTAAATCAGTTCCTAACCCTTATTACCATGGTTACCAAGCAGTCAGGACAGGCTCTGCCGGTTAGGAAGTTTCTGTAATACGGTCCCTGCTCCCCATTCACACCTGAGACCCTGTGACACGAACGAGTCACATGACACCCAATGTGGACATTTTCACTTAGGTGTCCTCACTTTTGTTGCCAGCGGTTTAGACATTAACGGCTGTGTGATGTGTTATTTTGAGGGGACAGCAGATTTACACTGTTATACAAGCTGCACACTCACTACTTTACACTGGAGCAAAACATAATTTCTTCAGTGTCATCACATGAAAAGATAGAATCAGATATTTACAAAGATGTGAAGGCTGAGTGTATATGTATATATAATATATTACTCAGACGGGGTTGTGTCTCTGTTTCAGGGAGGAGGCTTCTGGGTGGGAGACGGAGATCCAGCACGATGTCATAGAGGAGTGTAACAAACATGGAGGGGTCGTTCACATCTACGTGGACAGGAACTCTGCTGAGGTACGCCTCCCCTGGGCTGTGTGCATTCAGACCAAACATGAATTTAATCCTCTCGCGGGTTTTATCGCTGGACTGTTCGCCGAGTGTTCCCACATAATAACGCTGAAATAACAACATCATGATGCTGATTTGTTAAAAATGTTAATTCTTGCTCAGCAAGATGGCAAGCAGACAACTTTTAAAATGCTTGTTTTCTGAATGGAGTTCAGGGCTATGTCAGGATAACTTGTTCTCAGTAAAGTACGACAGCTGGAATCAAGTAACACTCACGTATTGTTTGAACTTACAGGATGTCCAGCTTCCTCGCCATGTCCTGTCGTAGTAGTTGTAGTATCACAGAGCTCAGGGTGCCCTCTGACGCTAACAACATTAATCAGCGTTAATGTAAAAAGTTAATTTAATAAAATCATTTAGCTCTGAGCTCCTCCTCCCTAAACGAATCCGTCACGTCTCTCCGTCTTTACATTGACTTTGTATGTAATGGCGCCGCCCCCCAACGCTCCCTTCACGTTTGGTCTGACCGCACGGTTATACAGGTGTGTCTGTGTTTGACCTCTGACCTCTGCTTGTGTTCAGGGAAATGTCTACGTCAAGTGCCCGTCCATCCCTGCTGCCATGGCCGCCGTCAACGCTCTACACGGAAGATTCTTTGCTGGTAAGACTTCCTGTCACGTGACACCTGTGCTGCGGACCAATCAGACAGCAGCTCTGATGTCTCACTTGTTCTTTCAGGTAAGATGATCACGGCGGCGTACGTCCCCCTGCCCACCTACCACAACCTGTTCCCAGAGTCCGCCACCGCCACACAGCTGCTGGCCCCGCCTCCGCGACGCTGACTCGCAGACAACACTGCCCTTTGATTGGACGCTGGACATTTGAGCCCACCCCTCTTTTATATCGTCCTCTCCTATTGGTCAACACAGACGAGTCACCTCATCAGGCCTGAGGACGCCGACAAGAGACACTGTTGTTTTGTTTCCTTCCAGTTTACTTCCTGCTTCCTGTTGTTTTTTCTCATTAGTATTTCTGGGCATGGCCTCCACATACCATCGTCCAATGATTGAGCTCTGTGAGCTGTGAGGAGGCCGGCTGAAGATGAAGATGCCGTTAGCTGATTGGTTGGTTTGAAGCCGTTTGGTATTTAACTGTTTTCTAATCAAGAATTTGATTTTGTAAAATCCTTGATTAAATTTTATTTTGAAGTCACAGAGAGCGCCGTGTCTTCTTCTGCTGACAGGAAGTGTCCTTGTTCTGAGAGGACTGGACTCAGGGTTGTCAGGGTGACCACGTCCAGCTCAGCCCACAGCTGTGAGGTCTGATTCCAGATCAGTGATTCTAATCTAATGATCATCAGGAAGTCACGAGAAGCTTCTCAATAAGGAAAGTAAAAAATCGACTGAAGAGGGAGAAACAGGAAGTCAAACTCACGAGAACATGGACGTGGTGTTTATTTAGGGAAAGGAAGTTGAATTATGGGTAACATTCTGTTTACAGCGCCCGCCGTTTTCTTCTTCTTCTCCACGCGCTGCAGCAGCAGATACCAGCGTACCTGCCAGCAGACAGACCTGGTTCTGTCACACGGTCCAGGTCCTGGATCTGTTTATAGTACTGCAATACTGTAATACAGTACTGCAATTTGCTAGTGAGAGTAGATTTCTTACCTATTCTCATTTCGGAAAGTCCGGATGATGGATGCTACAGTGTACCTGCTCAGATTTGGCTGTACTCTTTGCCCAGACTCCCTCATTGTTAGACCATGGTTGACCACATGATCAGCCAAAGTGGCTCAGATCTCATCAGAGATTAACGTCCTTGGCCGTCCCCGTCCCCGTCCGCTTACTCTCACTCCTCTGGCTCTGCCTCGGTTTCCAATGTTGGCATCCATTGCTCCATTGAAGAGCTCACCTGTTGCCCTTTTATGCTAAAGCTCTGATTGCTAATTGGAAAACTGTGTGACGGGTGTTTGCCCTTGAGTCAGTGTGCATATTTGAATGGCAGTGTGTTCCTTGTGAAAACAAGATATTTTCTGCATGAAACTTGTGCCAAAAGCAGAGAATTGTGTGTAGTGTTTTGAAAAAGTGTGTTTTAGAACTGCAATTTGAGTGTAAAGCAGGAATTGTGCTTGTAGTTTAGCAGAATTGGTTCAGGGGGTTGGTGAATGAGTTACATGTTGTGGTCATTGTGTCTCAAGTGCCAGAATTTGTGTGTAAACAATTGAGAAAAACTTTAAAAGGACATCTCAAAACAAATCTACACAGAGCGTTAAAGACAACATTAAGTGGCTTAAGAACAGAGTCACTAGTGTTCATGTAAATGATATCAGCGTAGTCAATAAGGGGCAATATGAAGAAATTTACCTTTTCCTGACTTCAAATGTGAAACAATTAACAGATCTGTAGAGTGAACTGAGACGGCCATATATTCTTTTTGTGATATAATCAATGTGAAGTTTAAAGGTAAGGTCAGAATCCACATTTTTCCAATTTTACCATGGAGGACCCATCTTCAAAATAAAGTTGCAAGTTAAGAGCACAAGGTCGTCTGTGCCTCGTCCCAAACATACAACAGGACTTTTCCGTATTCAGCAAATTATTTGTTATTGTGAAGCCATTTTTGCGTCATAATAAAGTCAGCTTGTAACCTGTTCTGGATCATATCATCAGCATATCAGAGTCAGCAGTGTAAATTACGGTATCATCAGCATAAAGATGAACCTTACAGATTGAGCGAATGTGCGATAAATCATTAATGAAAATCGAGAACAAAAGGAGTCCTAGAGTGGAACCTTGAGGAACCCCCTTATCAATTTATTGAATTCGCCTGAGCCAGAGGTAAAAGACAAGGTTGAGAAATGATCATTAGCATAGGAATAGCATAGAATTACGATGCGACTGATCAAACCGCCGCCTGAGACTCAGTGAAACAGCCTGAATGTTTCTGTTCGGTTTCGTTCAGGCCGCCTGACCTGTACGAGCTCTCAGTCCAAACACGAGGTCACAGACGGGGTCCGGGTGTGGGTCTGTCACCAGTCCAGGTCCTGGATCTACTCTGTTTATGGTTATTCGCTTCTCCGGTCACCTGGCAGTGACCTTCACTTCCTCTTCCTCCTCCCCTCTCCTTCAGATCTGACCGATTTGAGAAAATTACACAACAGGTATCCCCATAGCAACTGGGAGGCTCATAGGCACAGGTGGCGGCCCCGTCCCAGCATGCAACTCTGCGCAGGCTTTTTAACCCTCACACCACCCACTCTGAACAGCTACAGCAGCTTTAGATATGCAGACGCTACTCTACCTCTGATTGGCTGGGATGGTCAGGGTAAGAGAACCAGGATAAGCCAATCAGAATGCTGGAATGCTCTGCAGTGACAGAAGCTGATGATATTAATAAAGTTCTCATGTTTACAGCTCAGCAGCTGTAAACATGAGATGTTCTAATGTTCTCTTCATCATGGAGGTGAGGGAATTACTTTTAAGGCTTTTGATGAACGTCATGTAAAAACATTGACTCTGCAGCATTAAAGGGACACGATTGAACTTTAGGCGTCTTTATGGATTTATTATATTACACATGTGGTGATAAGATATAGGTGGTGGGGGGGGACAAGTGACCATGCCCCCGAACACACAGCTACAGGGTTTCACTCAGGGACACTCTTGACAGTGACGTCTCTCCCCTCTCTGCTCAGAGTTAAACGCTGCATGCGTCTGTCTGCTCTGCGTTGTCTCTGCAGCTCTGCATCCCGAGGTAGAGGAGGAGGGAGTTGGTGCTGCTGTGTCACACTCTTTCTGTTATTTAGTTCACCCTCAGTTAAAAAATGGGGTGGACAAAATAATAGAAACGTCTTCATTTGGAGGAAAAACAACATCAGCTACCGAACCCAGAGTTAATTCTTATTAAAAGTCAAAGAGAAGCAGAGATGGGCAGCAGAGTTCAGAGGAAAGGTTTCTGTTCTGTCACCAGCAGGTAGCTGAGCAGGTGTTCTGGTTAAAGGTCTGGTTCATTCAGGTGGATGACGGTGATGGTGATGTCATCGCGGTACCTCCGGGCCAGCTCTGCCGGCAGGCTCAGCATCTTGGCCAGACGGTTTGGTGCCACCGCTCCGTACCCATCATCCCCCAGGGCGTGGCGGAGCAGGTGGGTGGCAGCGTTCTGGTCCTCCAGCACCGACATGACCCGTCCCCTCCTCTCCAGCAGGAGGCGCTGCAGGCCACCCAGCGTCGTGCCCACGCCGGGAATTATGGGTCTCTGCTGCTGAAGGCCTGTAGAGCCACAAACAATTTCCACTGGTTATTCTCTCCGCTCCTTTCAGCGCCCAACCCCAACAGTTAAAACTGGAGCTGTCAGGCAGGATTAGAGGATTAGAGTATTACAGGATTAGTGTATTAGAGGATTAGAGGATTGCAGGATTACAGGATTACAGGATTAGTGTATTACAGGATTAGTGTATTACAGGATTAGTGTATTACAGGATTAGTGTATTACAGGATTAGTGTATTACAGGATTAGTGTATTACAGTATTAGAGGATTAGAGGATTACAGGATTACAGGATTAGTGTATTACAGGATTAGTGTATTAGAGTATTACAGGATTAGAGGATTACAGGACTAGTGTATTACAGGATTACAGGATTAGAGTATTACAGGATTACAGGATTAGAGTATTAGAGTATTACAGGATTACAGGATTAGAGTATTAGAGTATTACAGGATTACAGGATTAGAGTATTAGAGTATTAGAGGATTACAGGATTAGAGTATTAGAGGATTACAGGATTAGAGTATTAGAGGATTACAGGATTAGAGTATTAGAGGATTAGAGGATTACAGGATTACAGGATTAGTGTATTACAGGATTTGTGTATTAGAGTATTACAGGATTACAGGATTAGTATATTACAGGATTAGTATATTACAGGATTAGAGGATTACAGGATTAGTGTATTACAGGATTAGTGTATTAGAGTATTACAGGATTAGTGTATTACAGGATTAGAGGATTACAGGATTAGAGGATTAGAGGATTACAGGATTAGTATATTACAGAATTAGTGTATTACAGGATTACAGGATTAGAGGATTAGTGTATTACAGGATTACGTATTAGAGGATTACAGGATTACGTATTAGAGGATTACAGGATTACAGGATTAGAGTATTACAGGATTACGTATTAGAGGATTACAGGATTACAGGATTAGAGTATTACAGGATTACGTATTAGAGGATTACAGGATTAGAGTATTACAGGATTACGTATTAGAGGATTACAGGATTATGTATTAGAGTATTATGGGATTAGAGGAATACAGGATTAGAGTATTAGAGGATTACAGGATTAGAGTATTACAGGATTTGTGTATTAGAGTATTACAGGATTACAGGATTAGTATATTACAGGATTAGTGTATTAGAGTATTACAGGATTAGAGGATTACAGGATTACAGGATTAGTATATTACAGGATTAGAGTATTAGAGGATTACAGGATTACAGGATTACAGGATTAGTGTATTACAGGATTAGTGGATTACAGGATTACAGGATTAGAGTATTACAGGATTAGAGGATTAGAGGATTACAGGATTAGTATATTACAGGATTAGTGTATTAGAGTATTACAGGATTACAGGATTAGTATATTACAGGATTACAGGATTAGAGTATTACAGGATTACGTATTAGAGGATTACAGGATTACAGGATTAGAGTATTACAGGATTACGTATTAGAGGATT
>NC_060167.1:366463-368160 GCF_021292245.1 Micropterus dolomieu | reverse complement strand
TAGTGTATTACAGGATTAGTGTATTACAGGATTAGTGTATTACAGGATTAGTGTATTACAGGATTAGTGTATTACAGGATTAGTGTATTACAGGATTACAGGATTAGAGGATTAGTGTATTACAGGATTAGTGTATTACAGGATTACAGGATTAGTGTATTACATGATTAGAGGATTACAGGATTACAGGATTAGTGTATTACAGGATTAGTGTATTAGAGTATTACAGGATTAGAGGATTACAGGACTAGTGTATTACAGGATTACAGGATTAGAGTATTACAGGATTAGAGTATTAGAGGATTAGAGGATTACAGGATTAGAGTATTAGAGGATTACAGGATTAGAGTATTAGAGGATTACAGGATTAGAGTATTAGAGGATTACAGGATTAGAGTATTAGAGGATTACAGGATTAGAGTATTAGAGGATTACAGGATTATGGATTAGAGGATTAGAGTATTAGAGGATTAGAGGATTACAGGATTACAGGATTAGTGTATTACAGGATTACAGGATTACAGGATTAGAGGATTAGAGTATTAGAGGATTACAGGATTAGAGGATTAGAGAATTACAGGATTATGGATTAGAGGATTAGAGGATTACAGGATTAGTGTATTACAGGATTAGTGGATTACAGGATTAGAGGATTACAGGATTACAGGATTAGAGTATTACAGGATTTGTGTATTAGAGTATTACAGGATTAGTATATTACAGGATTAGTGTATTAGAGTATTACAGGATTAGTGTATTACAGGATTAGTGTATTACAGGATTAGTGTATTAGAGTATTACAGGATTAGTGTATTACAGGATTAGAGGATTAGAGGATTACAGGATTAGAGGATTAGAGGATTACAGGATTAGTATATTACAGGATTAGTGTATTAGAGTATTACAGGATTACAGGATTAGTGTATTACAGGATTACAGGATTAGAGTATTACAGGATTACGTATTAGAGGATTACAGGATTACAGGATTAGAGTATTACAGGATTACGTATTAGAGGATTACAGGATTACAGGATTAGAGTATTACAGGATTACGTATTAGAGGATTACAGGATTAGAGTATTAGAGTATTACAGGATTAGAGTATTACAGGATTACGTATTAGAGGATTACAGGATTATGTATTAGAGTATTATGGGATTAGAGGAATACAGGATTAGAGTATTAGAGGATTACAGGATTAGAGTATTAGAGGATTACAGGATTAGAGTATTAGAGTATTACAGGATTAGAGTATTAGAGTATTAGAGTATTACGGGATTACAGGATTGGAGGATTAGAGTATTACTGTAATACAGTATTACTGTATTACACAAATCCAACACAGGCCTACATCAGTTAACTAACACCAACAGTTCACCTCCGTCCTGTGAGGCGTGGCGTCCCTCAGGGCTCCGTCTCCATGCTGCTGCTCTGAAACCTGGTCCACGTCTCAGGATACGTTTCAACTCAGAGCACCAGACTCATGTCTATGTTTGGTCCTCCTAACAGATATAACAGGACATGGTCCAGACCTGACACTACCTTCCTTCAGGTGGTCTAAAGTCTCAGCAGTAAGAACCAGAACCTCCTTTACTGCCCCTCCATCACTGGAATAAACGCCAAACTGCCGTCAAATAAACAAATCCAGATTTTAAACTTTCTACTCGCGGATGGGGGGGGGGGGGGGGATGGAGC
>NC_060167.1:353969-366443 GCF_021292245.1 Micropterus dolomieu | reverse complement strand
GGGGGGGGGGGGGGGGGGGGGGGGGTGATGGAGCAGTGGATAAGACACATGCCTTTGGTGTGAGAGACCTGGGTTCGAATCTACTGTGAGACACCAATGTGTCCCTGAGCTAGGCACCTTAACCCCCAGAGGCGTGCGACCTCTGACACATATAGCAGCTGTAAGTCTCTTGGATAAAAGCATCAGCTAAATGAATAAATGGAAATGATGTGCAAAATATTGAAACCTCATATTTAATTTAAAATAGCAGAAAGACTGCTCATCAGAGGTTGAGACGTTTTGTTGTGTTTCGCACATCTTCACATTTACTTTCTGTTTACACAGCGGGTTTTATTTCACTGTGCGGTCCAGTTCAGGCTAAGCTCAGATGTTACTGTAGACTCAGTGAGGATCTCGGTTCTCTCACCTGTCAGTTGATCCCCCACCAGCTGGACGACCGCCTGTCGGTGCATCAGCTCCCACAGTCCGTCAGTCGCCAGGACCAGGAACTTGTCAGCGGGTCTGATCCGGTGTCGTGTGACTTCCGGCTGGGCGGTCAGGTACGGTGGGGTCAGATAGTGTGGCGGCGGTGTCCGGACCGCCTCGCTGACCGCAGACAGGACATCCGGTCGTGTTTCGTAGATTCGGCTCAGCATCTCTGGGCTCCATTTGAAGCGGACGTTGCCAAACGCCCTAAAGGGCAGCAGCAGACCCAGCAGGCGGTCATGGCGGACCACCGTCCTCCACTCCGACGACGGGTGTTCTCCCAGAACCCTTTGCAGCTCGTCTGGGTTCTGCGCGTTGTGGTCATTGGTGAGGCTGACCGCTGACCAGCGGCCGTTGGGTTCCTGGACGCCCAGGACGGCCCGGCTGTCGCCCAGGTTGGCCACATGCAGGACCCCGTTGGAGATGTGGGCGACGCAGGCCGTGCAGCCAGACATCGCCACCCGGAGAGGGGAGGCCGGAGACAACGCCTCCCCGGGGAGAGACACCCGCCTGTGGACAGAGAGAGGACGCACCTGGTGACTAAAGCTCAAAGCAGCCGGGTGAAAACAGCAGATCCAGCAGAGAACCCGGACCACCTAGCACCGTTACAGTCCACCTCTAATTCACAGGGTGCTGAGATCTGCAGGCATCTTCTACTACAGCAAACTGTTTCTGTCACGCCCCCTTCAGAAGCTGAAAAACATTCAGCACCCCCCACCAGTACCTCCCACCACCTACAAGTTCAGGTTCTATGAAGAACCAGGTCCCAGGCCAGTTAGAGGAGAAGACTCATGTTGTCTTCAGCTGAACTCTTACAGGATAGTCGTGTTATGTCAGGTCTGGACACGTATCACAAACTCTCTTTTATTCAGAAAGACTTTATCCAAATCCAAAGTTTGTAAATGAAACACATGAAACTGCAGCTTTAACTCGGTCTGACAGAAACCAAGAACAGAATGAGGACCTGGGTGAGGACATGAACAGGTGGACCTGGGCCTCCACAGAAAGGTCGTAGTCAAGACGGCGGAAAGCGTTGACCATTGCTGATGTCACCCTGCCGCCATCCTGCAGCCAATCAGAGAGGAGACAGATCACAACATGTGAAAACTAAAAGTCATTTTCAGATTATTGTCCCCGAAGGGATATTTGTTTTGGACTCAACAACATCGTCGTCTCTCAACACTTACTCTCAGATACAAAAGACAGGTACCTGCATAAAGGACACATTCACTCCTTGCACAAACGGGATATCTAACATCTTAAAATATCCTAAACATCATTCTCTCCTCTTAGACCTGTTTCAAACTCAAACTAAACCCTCTGACAGCAGAGAGACGGAGACGGACTGAGGTCTCCTGTCCGTCTGCAGAGATTAGCCAATAGCAGCCGGGCAGCCACCAGGTGTCAGGCTGCACACAGACTTGATCAGATGTTTACTTTAGAGGTCTTCACAGGTCCACCTGGATCCCAGTAGCTAAGACCCAGCCTAGGGTCTAAATTATATTCACTCTAATCAGGTCTGGTGGGTCCCTTTAGGATCGGGTCTCTTTTTCTTTTTTTAATTCGTGGCAGGTTCTGGCAGGTTTCCATTTGTCCATCTTTGGGTCCATACTTTTGGACAAGTGGAGACCTGTGGTGGGGACACCTGGTTACCTCGTCCTCGTGCTCGTCCTCGTCCTCCAGCCTCTCCTGCCAGTAGTTCCGGAGGCTGTGGAAGGAGATCGCTCCTCCGTCGGGGCAGTTGTGGTCTTGGGGGTGGTTGTGCCACTCCAGCAGCGGCGGTACAGCCCGTTCCTCCTCCACCGCCTGTTCGAGCTCCGCCAGCGTCTTCAGCGGCAGCGTTGCCACGGCGACGTAGTAGAAGAGCCTCTGGCTGACGGCGTGCGCGCACACCGCCCCCGCGTGGCCGTCAAACACGCCAAACAGCACGCCGCCACGGCCCTGAAGGCAGGTGGCGTTGCTCCTACGGTCCTCGCCGGGGCGGTTGGATGGCAACATGTTGCTATGGAAATCCAGGACACCATGGGAGGCGGGGCCACTTGGGAGGGCGTGGCTGTATTCGTTGGCCTGGCAACAGAAGACGCACAGATCGGTACTCTGATTGGTGGATTAATCCCTGGAATGATGGATTTTTCTCACCTTTAAGATGCGGTTGATCTGAAACGAGCTCATCTGTCCCGCCTCCTGCCCTGTCCTGTACTTCCTGCTCCCGCTGCCTGCTGGGTAATGGAGTCTGGGGAGCTCGGGAGGAGGGGAAGGGGAGGAGAGGGAGCGACGGCATTGGTGGAGCTTAAACCTGCAATGTCCACTGAAGGTTCCTGTTCTTCCCTGCATGGCCACTCACCCAGAGATCCAGCAGCAGAACCAGCAGCAGATCCAGCAGAGTGGAACCTGGAGGAGAATCAAAAGAAACATCAGCGGAGAACAACAGAGCTGCAGGTCTCATGACAGACCAGACTGTCTTCTGCATCAGGTGCAAAGCACAAGATCCAGAAACTGCTGCGTTCGGGAGCAGCCTGCAGTATCTGGAGCCACTACGTGGAGTCAGTTAGACCGGTGGACCCTGGAACAAACTGGTCTACAGGCTGCAAATGAAATCTGGAGACAGAATCCTGGACCGCATACACTAGATTGCTTTTCTTGTGTTTGGGTTTGTGGTCTTAAGGGTGGACCAGTAAACGCAACAACAAGATTGTGATTCCATATGTGTCTGGAGCACCAGAGAAAATCAGGGGGACTTTCAACAAACACCACATGCGTGTGGTTTTAAACCCAAGAACACGCTAAGGCAGATCCTGGTCCACCCTAAAGACCGCACTCCCAAACACAAACAAAGCTATCTAGCGTTCTCCAATGCAGTGCTCGAGAAGGAACATCAGCAGGAGAACCAGTGTTGTGTTCTGATGGACTCATCACCAGCTGCTGTCCCACACTCACCTGGGAGGGTTACCTGTACATTTCTGTGTTCTGTTTAATGACTGACTGTTTTCACTTGTTCCTGACTTCTTATTCTGCTGCTTCTCTCTCGGGTTCACCTCCAGGTGCACAGTCACTTTGTGCATAAAAGGCCTGAAACAACAGATGGTTTTGATCTCGGTGAGGAGGAAACGTTCTGAAAAACAGAAGAACCGATACAAACGGAGCGGAAGAAGAATGAAGCTGAAACTCACTGTGTGTGTTGAGGTGTTTGGTTCTTTGTCCTCGGTTCAGTTGATGATGTCTGGTTCTTGGTCTTTGGTTCAGTTGAAGGTGGGTGTCTGGTTCCTGGTCCTCGGGTCAGTTGAAGGTGTCTGGTTCTTTGTCCTTGGGTCAGTTGAAGGTGTCTGGTTCCTGGTCTTTGCTTCAGTTGAAGGTGTCTGGTTCCTGGTCTTTGGTTCAGTTGAAGGTGTCTGATTCCTGGTCTTTGGTTCAGTTGAAGATGTCTGATTCCTGGTCTTTGGTTCAGTTGAAGGTGTCTGGTTCCTGGTCTTTGGTTCAGTTGAAGGTGTCTGGTTCTTTGTCCTTGGTTCAGTTGAAGATGTCTGGTTCCTGGTCTTTGGTTCAGTTGAAGGTGTCTGGTTCTTTGTCCTCGGGTCAGTTGAAGGTGTCTGGTTCCTGGTCTTTGGTTCAGTTGAAGGTATCTGGTTCCTGGTCTTTGGTTCAGTTGAAGGTGTCTGGTTCTTTGTCCTTGGGTCAGTTGAAGGTATCTGGTTCCTGTTCTCTGGTTCAGTTGAAGGTGTCTGGTTCTTTGTCCTTGGGTCGGTTGAAGGTGTCTGGTTCTTTGTCCTCAGTTCAGTTGAAGGTATCTGGTTCCTGTTCTTTGGTTCAGTTGAAGGTGTCTGGTTCCTGGTCTTTGGTTCAGTTGAAGGTGTCTGGTTCTTTGTCCTCGATTCAGTTGAAGGTATCTGGTTCCTGTTCTTTGGTTCAGTTGAAGGTATCTGGTTCCTGTTCTTTGGTTCAGTTGAAGGTGTCTGGTTCTTTGTCCTTGGGTCGGTTGAAGGTGTCTGGTTCTTTGTCCTCGGTTCAGTTGAAGGTATCTGGTTCCTGTTCTTTGGTTCAGTTGAAGGTGTCTGGTTCTTTGTCCTTGGGTCGGTTGAAGGTGTCTGGTTCTTGCTTGTTTGACCTGGACAGGCGTTCTGTTGAAGGTGGTTCGTATATTCTCTCAGTTGTCGTCTTTGTTTCTGTCTGTGTCCCACTGTGACCTTTGACAGCTTTCATATCTCTTACCTCAGTAATCAGTAATCCATAACCCTCCTGCTGCTCGCCGTGAAGCCCCGCCCTCCTTGCAGTGACATCTTCGCTGAGCGGCCAGAAGAGGAGAAATCCCCAAACCGACCTGCTGGAAAGAAAGAAATGCATTAAACATCCCCGAGGTTCTGCTGTGGAACTTAATGTCTTTAAGCTTTTCATGAGAACATGAAGGAATTTTTCATCCACACCGACTTGAAAGTATCTGACTTGATGCGTCAGGTGAAATTATGAAGAAGAATTTTATTATTAATAATTTTGATTCATCTTATTGTTTGTTTATATTTCATTACATATAATTTACTATTTATTTATTTTATTTTATACTCTGGTTTGCTAAATGTTTCTTTTCTTTTTGTTTGTGGAGAGAGAGGTTCTGTATGATGTTCCTCTATCGTGGCCTCCTCCAGTATTTTACAAGAAAAGGAATAAGGTGTACAGGGAACAAACAGACGTATGTATAAAAAGACACGAATAACAATAACATTGCCGGGTTAGCTTATATAATGTTATTTAGAGACAACACTTTTCACAGCTTTTTTCCCACATTAATGTAAAATCTCTATAAATATGGTTGATGATTAACCTGCTGCAGAATCTGCTGGCGTGTAAACGAAGCTGAAAGAGGTGCAGAACAGTTTGTGGTTGGTCTTCACAGAAAGAACAGTTTGTACTGGTGTTTAAATTTAACCATTTAGTGATTAAATATCTTTGAATTATTCTAAACAACCTTCACTTAGTTCACTTTCAGGTATTAGTGAGGAATCTCCCAGATATTTTTCCAACATGGAAAATATGAATAGAAACAGTTTCTTTCTGAAGCAAGTTTTATTACATATTCTACATACTGTATATATATTCCATATTTCATTGATATTTTCTTCTTAGTATTTCGAGGATGTTGATAAAAACTCTTTAAGGGGACACCACAATCCAAAATGACGATTTTACTTTCAGTCTAAAATAATGTTTATAAACATTATTACTAGTCTATTTTACACCGAGTCTGTCAACTGCAGATCAAGTAAATTTAATCTTTGTTAGTATTTTACATGTTAAAGTTCTACCGGTCTTTTTAAAACTCTCCATGTTGAATCATTGTTTGAAAGCTTGTTCTGTAGAGCACAGCGTCAGCTTTAGTTTATCTATCAGATATCTGTAAGAGATGTGTTTCTAGTGCGTTAGCTAATCTTTACCAGCTGCTTCCTCTGAATGACATGTTTCCTGCACGCCAAGTCATTTTTCACACACTTCTTCTGACAGCGAGGCGTTTACAGGGGTTTCTTTAAATATCTTTTATCATTCTCATTAAATTTAGCATTTTATCTGTAAATATGTGGAGAAAAAGGCTCATTCACACGTATATTTTTGATGAATCCATTTTGATCAATCGCTCTGTGAATGTCAGGCTGTTTGGTTTATTATCACATTAAAACGAATGTGATATGCAAAGCAGCGCATAATTAATGAGGAAATACCTTATTTGCATATTAAACATAAAACACTGTAATAACTTCCTTTGTAAAGTCTGACTGTGATGTCAGTGAAGTGTGACTGGAGTCTTCAGGGAGCAGTGGCCCCCCCCCCCCCCGGCTCCAAGGACCCGGATCAGCAGCAGTTCCTCCAGTAGGCGGCAGTAACGCGTCATAAAGACGAACCGGAAACAGGAGAAGAAGAGTGTGGAGTAGTTCCTGTTGGTGTCGGCGTGTTTAGGTCGTTTCCATCAGCCTGATTATTAAACTTTAAAAGGAGAAACAGAAGAAACAACAGCAGCAGCAGCAGAAGAAGAAGAAGCAGAGATGGTGAGCAGCTTCACTCTGACGAGCTTTAACACCGCTGGTTAGCATGCTAACATGTTAGCAGAGCTCAGCTCGTTAGCTTGAACTGGCGGCTAACGCGTCCATTCAGTAACGTTACTGAATATTCAGCTGATAAAACATTTAGAGTCTCCTCTAAATTGTTTTCTGTAACTATAAATCATAAACTCTGTGAGTGTTCGGTGTTCCCAGAGCTCAGGGACACACTCCTGTTAAAGTCACACATTTCTGAACGGAGTTTGGTGTGAGCTGGCGGGCCGTTGTTCTGTCCCAGCCTCACGTTAATGTTCAGTCAGAGCAGGAAGGTTGAATATTCATGAGCCTCCAGTTTATCAAGCACTCATTTGAGTTATTAACAAATTTATCTATAGACGTTTTCAATCTGTTCCCCTTGTGTGAAAAGTTAAAGCTCAGTCTGAGCTCTCAGCCAACACAGTGATGTCACTGATAAAGTGCTGCATCTTTGAATGGAGTCTGGTGTGAGCAGGTTGCAGCTTCACACAGAGAAGTTTCTCCTTGTCTTTATAAAAAGTATCAACGTTTAGTTCATTCCGTTTCATCGAAGTTGAGAAAATAAACCTATAAAGAACTAAAATCTCAATGTTTCAGCCAGGATGTGATTTATTGATCAGCAGATTCTCTAGTTTCATGTTATAACTGATTAATAATGTGTGTGTTTGTACAGGCAAGGAACGCTGAGAAGGCCATGTAAGTACTCACTCTGTGTACTCTGTGTGTACTGTTCACTTTATTAACATCAAAAATAAGAAAAGGACCAGAACAAACTGAGTTTCTGTCGTTTTAGAATAACGTGAGATTTCAGTGATGGATCGATGATCAAAATAGTTTCTGTCAATCAGCTGATCGATCCAGCAGCTGCTTCACTGTTGGTGCTGGTTCAGGACCGTCCTGTTCTTCTGGTTCAGGACCGTCCTGTTCTTCTGGTTCAGGACCGTCCTGTTCTGCTGTCTTTAACTGTGTCCCTCTGCTGTGTCTCTCAGGACGGCTCTGGCTCGGTTCAGACAGGCTCAGCTGGAGGAGGGAAAAGTCAAGGTCAGGTTCTGCTCCGGGTTCTGCTGTTGGTTCTGCTCTTCATGTCTCCTAGGTTGTAAATAAAAGAGTGTGTAAATCTGTCTGTCTGCAGGAGAGGAGACCCTTTCTGGCCTCAGAGTGCAGTGAACTTCCTAAAGCTGAGAAATGGAGACGACAGGTACACACTCTGCAGGACACACTCTGCAGGACACACTCTGCAGGACACACTCTGCAGGACACACTCTGCAGGACACACTCTGCAGGACACACTCTGCAGGACACACTCTGCAGGACACACTCTGCGGTGCACCTTCTTCTCTCTGGAGTTTTCCTCCTGGGCTGGAGTTTATCTTAGCCTTGTACAGATCCTCTGCTGCTTGAAGGGACTCGAAGCTGCCCGGAGCTCCACCAGCAGGTTAGGGTAGATTTAAACCAGTGTACCTGGACAGGTGAGGGGGGCGGGGCCTTTAGCGGGGCCCACAGCTCTCTCTTCATGCATAAGAGAGGACGGCCTCCTGAGGAAGAGGACAGTACCATATCAGAAAGTGTAGTCATGGAAGGAAACAGGAGCCGTCAGGACCAGGTCCGCTCCGTACCCGGGTGGCACCAGAACCAGATGTTTGGTTTCATGTTTCAGTGTTCAGCATCTCCTGCAGCAGCATGAACCAGCTGTTTAACTGATGTTTGTGTGTTTCAGATCATCAGCGAGGTCTCAAAGAAAGTGGCTCAGATTCAGAACGGTGAGTAAGAGGAACCGGATCCTGACACAGGTGGATCGGACCTGCAGGAACCTGTCTGATCTCTCTGTCTCTCTGTCTGGATGCAGCTGGTCTCGGGGAGTTTAAGATCCGGGACCTGAACGATGAGATCAACAAGCTGCTGAGAGAGAAGGGGCACTGGGAGGTCCGGATCAAAGAACTGGGAGGACCCGACTACGCTGTAAATATAACCCAGAACCTCTGACTGCGTCTGACCCGATGCAGCCTCCACTTAGAACATCAGAGCAGAGACAGTTTAATGATGTAGCAGCGGGCGATGAGTCCGTGATGAAAGGGGTCAGCTGCTGCAGCCTTTTTCATGACGTGTCTTTGTGTCTCAGCGGGTCGGTCCCAGGATGCTGGATCACGAGGGGAAGGAGGTTCCGGGGAATCGAGGGTATAAATACTTTGGAGCGGCCAGAGACCTGCCCGGGGTCAGAGAGCTGTTTGAGAAGGAGCGTAAGTAAACTCTGTCTCCACTTCCTGTTTATATCGCGCTGTCCGTCACTGTACTGCTGTCTGATTGGTCCTCTCTGACCCCTCCCAGCTGCCCCGGCGCTGAGGAAGACGAGGGCGGAGCTGATGAAGGAGGTGGACGCAGAGTATTACGGCTACAGAGACGAGGACGACGGCGTGCTGCTGCCTCTGGAGATGCAGTACGAGAAACAAGGTTAGATGCTTTTACAGCTGCAGCCGTCTGTCAGTCAGCTGACTGTAGCTGCTTCCAGCTCCTCAACCTGGGAAAGTCCAACGTGAGCTGCAGCGATGAATCAATAAGCTGATTAAACGGATCAGACGCTGAAATAACGACATCGGGATGCTGATTCGTTAAAAATATAAAGTCTCGCTTTGTCAGTGAGACGACAAGCAAACGGCTTTTAAAATGCTTGTTTTCTGAATGGAGTTTGGCTCGAGAAGGGCTACGCTAGGCTATGCTAGGCTACGCTATGCTAGGCTACGCTAGGCTAACTGCCTTCACAGTGCAGCGACGGCTGGACTCCAGTGACAGACACGTATTTCCTGTAGCCGTCCCTCCCCCTAAAGCTCCCGCCGCACAGTCGCTGAAGCTGAATAATTTCAGCGTTGCACTTGAGTTTTTGCTCCGCCTCCTGAGCGTCGCCCGGCGGCCCCTGCTCGTCTTTGCATTGACTTTATGTAATCTCTCCACTCTGGCGAGATGAACGTTTCATCGCAACTAGGGCTGTCCCCGACTAAGGATTTACGTAGTCGAGTCAGGATCGTCCTGCCTGTAGTCGAATCGTGTGTGTGTTTTTGTGCGCGGTTATTTCAAGTAGCCGGCTGTTTTAAAAACAATAAAATATTCTTCGTGTGGTTCATGAACGGTGATAAATTATCTGAAAGTCCCGCGAGGTGCAACAACTCGACACAACACCGTGAAGCTGGAGCTCCGTCTCTTCACGCGTGCACTGACGCCCCAGGGTCAGGGTTACTATTTAGGATTTATTTACGCACTTTAAAAACATTTATTGAAAGTTTTTTCTTTCTACATGTTTGTTTATTTACAGCATAAAATGTTGAAATGTTTATTGTAACAGGCTGTATATCAACTTATTGGGAGGAAACTGCTAGTTCTATGTAAAATCAGACGTTGAGCACCCCCATATGGCGTGATCCTTGTTTCGCTGCGAAGCTTCAACTGTGAGATTGACAGTCGAATCAGGCTCCGCCCATCGAAGCATCGAAACCTTTCGACTATTCGGGGTCAGCTCTAATCGCAACCATCCAGCAGCTGCTTCAGTCTGAGGTCAGGACAGGTCACTTTGTGGCGTAACTTCCTCTCTGAAAGACGGGTCGGGTTTACCTGAGGTCATTTACGCTGCATCTCTAAACTTCTGTGACCCAGAGCCGCCGCTCTGAAACCAGTAACGCGGAGTCTGGTCCTGGTCCTGGTCCTGGCCTGAACCGTTCTTCACATGAAAGTATGAAACGTGGTCGTTTTTTGGCTCAGATCTGAAGTTCCAGGTGCCTCTTCAGACCTGACTGTCTTCACCAAATATTGATTTTCAATAACAAATGTGTGGATTTGTTCCAAACGTCTGTTTAAAGAGCCCGAAATCTTCAGCAGCTCCTTCAGACACCAAACTGCAGCTTTAGTCCCGACTCTGACGGTTTGCACTGAGCGCTCCGTTTCATTTTATTCTTATTGATGAAATAATAAGAGAGACATTCCAGTCTAACGTGTTGACAAAATAAAACAAACGTTTTGAACCCGACATAATCCAGAGTTCAGATTTCAGTTCTTAAAATAGATGCAAATTAGCGCATATTTCATTAGACGCTGCCTCATTTGCATATTTAAACATAATATTTCAGAGAACCTTTGATATAAAAAACTAAATATTGTCTTAATGTGAAAAATCAACAAGTTTTATTGTGAAATCTGTTTAATGTCTCACCTGAACACAGCAGTGACTCATCACTAAATCTGTACTCTGTGTGTGTACTGGGTGTACTCTGTGTGTGTACTGGGTGTACTCTGTGTGTGTACTGGGTGTACTCTGTGTGTGTACTGGGTGTACTCTGTGTGTAGCGGTGCTGGAGGCGGTGCAGAGGTGGAGAGCAGAGAAGGAGTCTCGTCTGTCAGGAGACAAACAGCAGCAGCAGGAGGAGGAGGAGGAGGAGAGCATCTACAGCGTCCACAGAGAGGAGGTGACTGTCCTGCAGCTTTTATTACATCATCAGACAGCTCACTGTGTGGGCGGAGCCACGCCTGTCACTTCCTGTAGTAAAGGTGCGTTTGTTTTGTGTGCAGCCGGATGAGGAGGAGAGCCGGGAGGAGCAGGAGGGAGAGGAGGGCGGAGTCACCTTCATCGCACACGTACCTGTTCCCTCCCAGAAAGAGGTGAGACGCTGCTGGACTGTGTAGTAAACAGAGTCCAATCTGCAGGACTCCAGAAATACCCCATACATATACTGGATATACTGCGTCCCACAATGCAAAGCGCCTGAACGGCGACAACGGTCAGAGCGCCGCAGCAGACGAGTAGACGGGCAGTAAATCAGATTGTGGCTCAGGCCGTGTTGGGATGAAGTCAGCTGACGCACCAGTTATTATCCTGAGCGCTGGTCAAATTCTAATAATATGAGAAAGATCATTTGAGTCGTGGCGTTAAATAATAACCGGCAGTTTAACCACCACCGTCCTGATCTCAGGTCAGATCTCCAGGGCCCCGTTTCACAAACTCTGAGCTGACGGAGCCCGAGGAGGGAAACTCTGAGTTTCCGGTTCCTGAACAGCTGATCAGAGTCAAGCGTGGCGATGAAAAAAAGCTCCGATACCACGATTCACCATGGCAACTGGTAAATAAAGGCAGAGCCTCCTTTTTAATCTGGTGGAGCTAGAAATATGAACGCTGCCCACGCGGACCCTGATAGGCTGCTCATTCATCGTTTAGCAGACTGGACTGTCCTCAAGAGCTGCAGCCCGTTACATTTTCAATAGGAAGGCTGAATTTAAATGTCGGAGGCTGCCTGATTCTGAAAATAGGAGCAGATCAAATGTAAGACGGAGTTTACTGACTGTACAGTCAGACCCAGCAGGTCAGACTATTCAGGATGTTTTGCAGTTAGTTTGTTTTACTATTCAGTTTCTGATCATAGGTTACAGATTAAACGGTGAGCGCTGCAGTAATGTAGCCCGCAGGAAGTGTGTCGGTGCGACTGGCCGCAGACTCGCAGCGTTAAAGACGGACACAAATTTTATTCTGAGGATGAATCCACGATGTGCGGAGATCTGTCCTCACATCGATGTCAGACTTATCGTAAAGAGTCACGTTCAAGATCAAAAAAATAAACTACTAACAGCCGATCGGGATTTAAACGTGTTCAGATATGAGCTTTGGTATCGACGGCATGAACGAGCAAATGAAACGGTGCGTCAGACAGGAGGGGAGGAGTCAGAGACCCGTCTGTCTCTCTCTCTCTGACCCGTCTGTCTCTCTCTCTCTGACCCGTCTGTCTCTCTCTCTCTGACCCGTCTGTCTCTCTCTCTCTGACCCGTCTGTCTCTCTCTCTGACCCGTCTGTCTGACCTCTCTCTCTGACCCGTCTGTCTGACCTCTCTCTCTGACCCGTCTGTCTCTCTCTCTCTGACCCGTCTGTCTCTCTCTCTCTGACCCGTCTGTCTCTCTCTCTCTGACCCGTCTGTCTCTCTCT
>NC_060167.1:353200-353919 GCF_021292245.1 Micropterus dolomieu | reverse complement strand
CTGCGCCCGCACCTGTGTGTGTCCTGTCTGCGCCCGCACCTGTGTGTGTCCTGTCTGCGCCCGCACCTGTCTGCGCCCGCACCTGTGTGTGTCCTGTGTGTGTCCTATCTGTGCCCGCACCTGTCTGCGCCCGCACCTGTCTGCGCCCGCACCTGTCTGCGCCCGCACCTGTCTGCGTCCGCACCCGTGTGTGTCCTATCTGTGCCCGCACCTGTCTGCGCCCGCACCTGTCTGTGTCTGAACCTGTCTGCGCCCGCACCTGTCTGCGCCCCGTCTGTGTCCTGTCTGCGCCCGCACCTGTCTGCGCCCTGTCTGTGTCCTGTCTGCGCCCGCACCTGTCTGCGCCCTGTCTGTGTCCTGTCTGCGCCCGCACCTGTCTGCGCCCTGTCTGCGTAGGATTAGGATGCTTTTATTCCATCAAGCCTTTACATCATGTTACATAATGAGTCACATCGCCGACAGCCTTTCTGCTAACGAGGGTTTGAATCAGTTAACAAGTTCCGCCTGTTGACATTTTGTTGGTTTTTTAAAAGCAATCAAAGAGCAGCCATGTGGACAAGTTAGCAAACACTACCTGGTGGAAAAGTAAAGTTAGGACAGCTCAGCAGTTCTCCTGAAGTTAGGAGAGTTTATTTAGGATTTTAGCTTCTGTAAAACACGTTTCCTCTCTGAAGTTAGGAAAGGAACCCTGACTGAGGAACTGTTCATCTGTAACGGCC
>NC_060167.1:352729-353100 GCF_021292245.1 Micropterus dolomieu | reverse complement strand
TCTCTCTGATCTCTCTGACCTCTCTCTCTCTCTCTGACCTCTCTCTCTCTCTCTCTCTGACCTCTCTGACCTCTCTGACCTCTCTCTCTCTCTCTGACCTCTCTGACCTCTCTCTCTCTCTCTGATCTCTCTGACCTCTCTCTCTCTCTCTCTGACCTGTCTGTCTCTCAGGTGGAGGAGGCTCTGGTCCGGAGGAAGAAGATGGAGTTGTTGCAGCGTTACGCCAGCGAGACTCTTCAGGCTCAGAGTCAGACGGCCAGAACTCTGCTGGGACTGTGACCCGTCTGTCTGTCTGTGACCCGTCTGTCTGTAAATATTGGCCCATTTTTATTCTCGGCCTGTTTCTTAATAAAAGTTGTTCCTCTCAGTTT
>NC_060167.1:339281-352709 GCF_021292245.1 Micropterus dolomieu | reverse complement strand
CTCTCTCTCTCTGGCCTCTCTCTGACCTCTCTCTCTCTGACCTCTCTCTGACCTCTCTCTCTCTCTCTGACCTCTCTCTCTCTCTCTCTCTCTCTGACCTCTCTCTCTCTCTCTCTCTCTCTGACCTCTCTCTGACCTGTCTGTCTCTCAGGTGGAGGAGGCTCTGGTCCGGAGGAAGAAGATGGAGTTGTTGCAGCGTTACGCCAGCGAGACTCTTCAGGCTCAGAGTCAGACGGCCAGAACTCTGCTGGGACTGTGACCCGTCTGTCTGTCTGTGACCCGTCTGTCTGTAAATATTGGCCCATTTTTATTCTCGGCCTGTTTCTTAATAAAAGTTGTTCCTCTCAGTTTGTGGTTCTTGTCGTGTTTTCTTGGTTCCACAGGTTGTAAGAGGTTCTTCAGTGGTCAGTTTGTGGTGTGACGGAAGTCAACAGGTGAATGGATCAGAACGGGCCGACAGCGGCAGGTGGAACCTCGCCACCGCTGTGTTTGTCCGTTACATTATTGATTTCACTCCTCCCGGTTTTATATTTAGTTGTTAGTTGCGTCTGTGTTGACAGGAAACTGTCCTCCACGCGTTCACCTCCTCAGCTCGTCTGTCCTCCTCAGGGTTCATCTGCTCTCATGTGGTTTCAATCTGGCAGCTGATTGGTTGATTGGAGGCAGCAGCATTCTGCAGCACGTGATTGGCTGATTAATGACTCAACGCTGCATGTGATGTCATGTGAGGCGCAAACTGCTGTCAGCCGCATTTAATAAGTGTGTGCTTCTCTTTGTGTGTGTGTGTGTGTGTGTGTGTGTTTCTCTTTGTGTGTGTGTGTGTGTGTGTGTGTGTGTGTGTGTGTTTCTCTTTGTGTGTGTGTGTGTGTGTGTGTGTGTGTGTGTGTTTCTCTGTGTGTGTGTGTGTGTGTGTGTGTGTGCGCCGACCCGGGTCGGCCCAGGTGCGCCCGGGTCAGCAGGTGAACCTGTAAACTGAATGAGGAAGTGGCGTCCTCACTGAGTGTTTCCTTTTATTGTTCTGCTGCTGGAGTTAACTCGACTGGTTGAAAAAACAAACGAGTAAAACAACGAAGTGGATTTTTAAAATGTATTCAGCCAATCAGGAGAAGGGCAGAGGGGTGTGGCGTCACAGGGCCAATGAGACGGATTGTAGCAACGTGAAAAATTGATCGTTGTTTTTATTGTCTGACTCAGGACGAGTTCACCCCGACAAAACGTACTTAAACATTTATTTAAACGGAGACGCCTCATCGCCTTTTCAGAACGGTGTGTTTACATACAGGTCACTGCTGATTGGCTAACACCTCTGACACGCCCACCAAACGGGAGATAAACATACCTTAGAGCACGTTCGCATCGTTTCACTGCAGCAAACCTGGCAAAACGTTTTCGAACTGAACACGTCTGTCAGGTGGTGGGAGGGGCTTATCTGAGCAGGTTGTTTCTTGTTTCCTGCACTCTGTGATCAGCTGTTCACACTGTTGTTGTTTTTCAGCTGGTGGTAGTAAAAATCAGCTGACTGTTGGAATCCTGCTGCTGCGTGCTGATTGGCTGCTGAATGCAGTT
This sequence comes from Micropterus dolomieu, assembly GCF_021292245.1. NCBI lineage: Eukaryota > Metazoa > Chordata > Actinopteri > Centrarchiformes > Centrarchidae > Micropterus > Micropterus dolomieu. The sequence continues at coordinate 351,143 of NC_060167.1, read as the reverse complement.
GTCATGGTGATTCTCAGCGACTGCGTGGCATCATGTGATTCACTGATTGATAAATTAATGAATTAATGTGTCAGACTGACGTCACTGTGAAGCCAAGCAGGGCAGCAGTGATCATGGGGGATAATGAGTGTGTATAGACATTTTAATGTGTTGGAGGCTCCTCCCCCTGATGACATCACTGCTCTGTCAGCATAAAGCAGCAGCCTCGCCTCCGGCAGACAGACGGCGTCATGTGGTGTCGAGGTTTCCTGCAGCAGATGGTCAGATCCACCAGATCCTTCCGATCCACGTCCAGCAGCAGCCGGGTCAGTGTGTGTGTGTGTGTGTGTGTGTGTGTTGGCCTGTGTGTTTTGTGGGGACCTGATTTCACACTACGTTACAGGGACGTTCCTGTCTGTCCTCCTGAGAGACGGTTCAGCTGCTCGTCGTCTTCTTTAAACTTGTTTGACTTTAAGAACAAAGTTCCTTTATTCTAAAGAATGAGGATGGCAGGAAGAATATTGATGAAGAGGACTGCAAGTATTGATGTTCTGTCATTGTTGAGAGTTCTTTAAATAAGAAAACAGATGTTTTGAGTTAATTACTGATACTGTGATTTATAAAATAGGATATTCTACTCCTCCTTGGTTCTGCGTCTTTAAGGCGCTGAAAGTAGATGTTTGAGAGGACATGTGGATGCGCTTCACATTATTAATGTAAACCATGTGTTGGTCCTCGTGTTGTTGGAAAGTCAACTAGAGTAAAGGAAAATAAATTGAAAGTTAAACTGAACAGATTATCTCTGTGGGTGCTTCTTGAAGTGTGAGTGTGTTGTTGGCTCCCCACCTGACTCCAGGTGGCTCCTTAGAAAAGTTTAACCACTTCAGTCATTTAATTTACAACAAAATTCAAGTTAGTTTGTTGCCGCTGATCCCCATGCAGAGTTTGTAATGACTGAAACGCCGTCACGGTCCAACGTGCTCAAAGTCACAATAAGACAACTAGAGACAGGACACCGTCCAACATCCCAGAAAAAGGAAAATGTTTTCAAGATGCTGACCAGAGAATATTGGAGGCTGAAACGTCTTTAATGTCTTCGTCTTGTGACTTCTGTCGGTGTATCTGTGACATCATGACGCATCGATAGACTTGTTTGAGTATTGGTGTTTAGAAGGTCAAAGAGAACTCTCAGGTTTTGGGTTTTCATATAAATTCAGATTTTTTATTAATTTAAAAAGATGTTTGTTTATAGAATAAGCATTGTTATTTTGTATGTGTGTAAAGTTATTGATTGTCCGTCAGACTCCATGTTTTGTTACGGATAGACGTAATTCCTTAATAAACTAAAAGGTTTTACAGGTTTTTAGTAACACTGTGGATGTTTTTGTCCTGAAACGTGTGAAATATCAGATTTAAAGGGTTATTTCAAACATCTCTCTTCCCTGTTATGTTATTTTATTTTATTTATCCAGGTTTGATTTAATAAAAGTGGATTTTCACTCAGCAGAACTTGGAAGACGAGTTCTGAACTATTCAGAGTACTTAATGCAGTAAACTTGTCTGTTTGGGTTGAGACCCACTACATTCAGGTATTAATCATATTGTGTATATATTATTGCAATAATAATTATTATAATCATCTACTTTGAATTCTCTTTGGGCTGTCTCACCCGTCTGTCTCTCACCCGCCTGTCTCACCCGTCTGTCTCACCCGCCTGTCTCATCCGTCTGTCTCTCACCCGCCTGTCTCACCCGTCTGTCTCACCCGCCTGTCTCTCACCTGCCTGTCTCACCCGTCTGTCTCTCACCCGCCTGTCTCACCTGTCTGTCTCGCCCGTCTGTCTCACCCGCCTGTCTCGCTCGCCTGTCTCATTAGGCGGGCATCCTCTTTGATGTGGACGGCGTCCTGCTGCGTGGCGGCTCGGTGATTCCGGCCGCTCGACGTGCTTTCCGGAAGCTTCTGGACCGAAACAACAACTTCTTGTTTCCTGTCGTCTTTGTTACCAACGCAGGAAACTGTCACAGACATCACAAGGCCCAGCAGCTGTCTCACCTGCTCGATGTCCAGGTAGGACAGGCCGCTCAGAGAGACAGACGGGTGTTCTGTGTTCATATCTGCTCCTTTGTTTTCAGGCTAGAACTATGATTTAAAGTGATCGCGTGACCAAAACTCACCTGTCGGTTCTACATGCCAATGAAAACATGAACTTCACGTCTTCCTTCGTACTGGATCGGTGTCCTCTGGGTGATGTTTTCAGTTTAAAGCCATGTGATGCACTTTTATATAAGTTATAATAATCAGCCAGTTTATTTTGAGTATTACAACAGTACAGGTAATGTGTTAGTACACGATAACATGCCAGAATGTCTTTTATTTCCAAGGTGAGATTCAACAGACCCAGATGTTAGACGTTATCAAGAATCAAGCAGAAAAAGAAAATATAGAAAAAACTACAACTAAAAAACAGGGATTATCATAATCCATTCCTAGTCCTGTATTTCTTTGTTTATGGGGCGGCTGTGGCTCAGGAGGTAGAGCGGGTTGGCCGTTAATCGAAAGGTCGGCGGTTCAATCCCTGGCTCCCCCTGGTTGCGTGTCGAAGTGTCCTTGGGCAAGATACTGAACCCCGATTTGCCCCTGCGGCTGTTCCGCCAGTGTATGAATGTATGTGAATGTTAGTTTCCGTTTGAGCACTTAGGCTCAGTGAATGAATGTGTATGACTGGTGAAGATGTAGTGTAAAAGCGCTTTGAGTGGTCGAAAAGACTAGAAAGGCGCTATACAAGTACGGAGCATTTACATTTGCATTTACTTTGTCTCTATCAAGACTTCAAAGTAGTCCACAAGCAGCTACAGACTCTATAAAGATCTTGGGCGGATCCCCTGGTTGAGTACTTCTCAAGCTTTAAATGCACCATCACATCCCCATCACAGCGCCTGTGTGCAGAGGGGGACCTGATGTCCAGTTAAATAAGGTGATAAAAAGGCTATGTGTGTGACTGGGTAACAGAGACCGCCACCGCCAGAGACCTCAGAGACTGCAGGGTCAGGGTTGATTTCATTGTTTCAAACAGAAGAACAGAACCGTACCAATGTTGGACACGACCAGAACTGGAGTTTGATGGCTTCGGGAGCAAGTTGGATCTGGATAAATCCTGGCCAGCTTAATCCTACAGATGGAGCCTGTGCTCAGAATGAAACGGGGACCATAATCAAAGTGAGGCCCTCTCAGTGGGGTTATTAGTGAGGCACTGTTCACTGAGCGCACATACTAAAGAAGCCAAGGACACCAGGTGGGTGGTGTTGTTCCACAAGGACACAGTCTCTTTCATTGATTACGCCTCCTATGACTCCTCAGTCTGGTCATGAGCATACTCTTAGGAATGTGGATTTTATGTCCTGAGATTTTACCAAAGTCAGTAGGAATAGAGATTCTATGGTCATGGTAAAGTATTAGGTCATCTGCATATGGACAGATTGTGGGTTGTGGGGATTGAGGGCTCGGCGGACAGCCTTGTCCCTCTACATATAGAGAAACAAATCTGTTAGTATGGACAGAGGCCTGAGGTGAAGCATAGGTCAGGAACCCTCTCGAGAGAGGTGAAAATATACTCGTACTCAATCCAATCGAATGCCTTGTGGGGATCTAAAGAGAGTAGAACCTCTGCTTTCGGTGGGGTTTCAGGAGAGTACAGAACATTGAACAGCCTGCGCGTGTATTACCAAAAAGCTGCCACCCCCTAACAAAGCAGGTCTGGTCTTTATGCATAACTAACTCCGGTCTACAAGCTGGTCTCAGCAGAGCAGGCTCACAGGCTGAATCACTCACACATCAGAGGGTCTTCCTGAGAAGGATCGTGGCCTCCAAAGCCTCGGCATACACACTCTTTAGACGGGGAGATCATGAAAAACTCATCATCGTCTGGCCCTGCAGGTCTTCATCTGTTAAGTTGCCTGACCAGTTTCAGCTGCTGAGATCCTGCTATCAAGATCTGTCCTTTCTCTTGGTTTAATAGGTTTGACCAGGTTTTGATTTCTTTGATGTAACTGTCGATGGGAACCACCCTGCCTTTCGAATTGTTTGGTGCTAAAGGGGGGCGGTCGGTGTTCAGCGTGACACTTAAGCCAAGTTCACTCTACATGATTTTAAGCCTGATTTGCCGGTTGGCGAGCTCGGCGATCGTCAGGCTGTGATCAGGGGATAAATCAGCAAACGATTGACGGTTGTTATGTGAGAACTATTCAACAACGCATCAAAACAGCTCCCCGACGCATTGCTGACACATCGCCAACGCCAGCCAGATATCTAGCATGCCAAATATCTGGAGGAGTCGGCCGACTCCACATCCAGCCAATGAGAGCAGGCAGCTACTTTCTCACTACTAAACCCTTTTTACTCACCTCCAGCTCTCTCTGTAGCTCAGACCATCCCTGATAAGAGTCGCTGTCAAGGACAAATAAATGACTTTGATTCCTTAATGATATAAACATTTTTAATGTATTTTGTTTTGTTTTGCGTTTCATAGAAGATCATTAGAATTGTTTTGCTATGCTGTGATTGGTTGTCATGTGACCCCTCTCTCTCTTTCTGTAGATCGCCCCGGAGCAGGTGGTTCTTTCCTACAGTCCTTTGGGAATGTTGAGGAGCTTCCATGATAAATGTGTCCTGGTGTCTGGACAGGGACCAGTGGTGGACATCGCCAACACGTATCCTTCACCTTCGCTCATCAGAGCATCAAAACATTGATCATGTTGTTCTGTTGCTAAAACGAATTACTAAATTAAAGGTTCAATGTGTAATATTTCTGAGGATCTATCAACAGAAATGCAATATAAGATCCATAACTATGTTTTCAGTGGTATGTAAAGACCTTACATAATGAACCGTTATGTTTTTATTAACTTAGACTGAGACATTTATATCTGCATAACCGCAGGCACCCCCTACTATAGAGGTCGCTATATTTTGTCGTCATGTTTCTACCATAGCCGACAACGAACAAACAGCGCTAAAGAGCGCGTTTCATCATGACGGCGTTCTTCTTCTACTTGTGTAATTCCAGCAGTGTAGATGCCCATCACTACATTGAATACGTCCGTAGAAGAAGAACAGGAAATAATAATAATAATAATAAACAGCCTCTGTGTAGTCTTCTGGTTTATTAGAGGTAAGAAGAGAAGTGACATTTGGACAAATGAACGAGCACACGTGTTATTTAGCACGAGAGCCGACAGCCTGTGGATCTTTATACCATGAAGCCAAACCGCACAGATACAGACAGCTGATAGCAGAAATAAAGGGTGTGAATTTTCCTAGATGGAAGGCTATAACGTGGGACAGATGTTTTCAAAGCAGAGCTGAAGTTGTCTGTTTTCTGCTGGACAGGTAATTAACTTAAGTTTGTCAGACTTTAGCAATGCAAATGAAAGCTGTTGTTTGATAACTTTAGCTTGAAGCTGGCCATAATTGCCAAGAGTGGTGAGGTGTTTCCCCTGTCAATATGTAGTTACATTAATTTCATGTCGCCTACTTATTTTCCAGCCTGTGGGTTGGCTTCGCCGGTTAGCTTAGAGCATGGAAGCATCAGCCAGCTAAACTTTTACTGCCCTGGAACAAAAATCATGTAAGGTTAGTTGGATTGTTTTATTTTCCAGTGTTGGCTTTGGCTTGTGGTGTAAAATATGTAGTTGGATTAATTTTATGTAGTGACTCTCTCTCCAGAGCTCTGTTTTGGCTTTGTCGGTTACGTTCGTGAGACAATCGGCCGATCACTAATTGGCAATAAAACGGATGCTGGAAGCATCGAAGCACAGATCAGGCAGCTAAACTTTTACTGCGCTGGTAGAAAAAATATGTTGTTGGATTGTAATTTAATGTAGTTCTTCTCCAGCGCTCTGTTATGGCTTTGTTAGGTCGACATAAATGTGTTACCTTCCTGAGACAGATGATGAATATTATTAGTAATGAAACAGTAACAGCAGTGAAGCTCAGATCAGCAGCTAAACTTCACATTTTAATGCCCTGGTGGAAAACATGTATTTCTTTTTACTGCTAATGGTGATATGTAGCAAGACCGTGTGCTTATCAAGTGACCAATAATGAATACTTTCAGAATTTGCATTAAAAAAAACATTTTTTTGGATATTGCTTCCCACTGTGCACACAAATGTGTAATTTGTACTTTCACATGCTAAATGCTCATTAAAAACGTTGCACCGTTTTACCACAAGCTGAAATTATGGCTGTTAGTACTACTTTGTGTTTAAAATTAATGAATTAATGTGTAAAAAGACATTTCGGTAAGATTTGCAGATTGCTTATCTAATTAAGCAAAGCGAGAGGAGCCTTGATTCTCACCTGACTATGCCTTTGTAAAATTATGTGGTTTATAATGGACTGTGGTGCAGAAACAGTGAGGCTCACATTGTCCTGGTATCTGTCAGTTGTCATACTGGATGTACTAGATGTGATAGTGTTTGTCAGTATTTGAAATGATGTTGAGTAAAAACAACTTTCTTTTTACTGACTGAATCAGAATCTTCTTATTAACCAACATGTTTACATATACGGCTCGAAACTCTTCATTTATGGAAAAATAAATAAATGAAGGATGTATCTGGATTGTAATTGTTAAACTCCTTATTTATTTACGTTCTCATTTAATTTAGTTTTACCTTTGCATTTTCCCAGGCTCCCTCACTCTAATAAATATGGGAACATGCAAAGGGAAACAATGAACACATAAATAAAATACATTTTTTAATAAATCAATTAGGGAATTAAATGAGAAGGAAAATAAACAGGGGGACTAAGAAATACAATTAAAAAGAAATATAAATTAACACTGAGAGACCGTTTGAAGTCTTGACCGCGTCGTCAGTTTGGGTTTTCAAAAGGTCGTGAGCATCGAGCAGCTCAGAGAACATTACCCCCTGCTGGACATGGTGGACCACAACAGGAGACCCAAACTACCTGTGAGTGTTGTACCTGTGACAGGTGACCTCAGGGCTCCGTTCTATAAACATATAGAGAGCCCAAGTCACTCGCTTCCCTTTCCAGCCCATGGGACCTTATTTCAGGAAAAATATGGACGGAAGTCAAGGCAAGAGACAACTTGTTTTTATATCCTGTTAGACGTGAACCCTGAGTTACACACATGATGTTGGTAATTTAAAATATAATTTTGCAAGTCAAGAAGGTCGTAGTTTGTCGTAAAACAGTAAAGTTACATATCGTTTTGTGTGAAACCCGTTCAATGAACTACAGCTCTTGTCTCGCACAATATACGTCACCTAAGCTAACGTTCACGGCTTGCTTGCTACTAGCTAGATAACGTAGCTATGTTCGACGCAGAACTATATCTCACCTGATGTGTTTAATTGAACGACTGTCCTTTTATCACATCATCCTCTCATGTAAGTGTTTTGACGTTAGCTTAAGTCATTGACAGAAAAAGTTACGACGGTACATACGTGACTTTTGGGTTTGTGGTCTTTGTAATTGTGTATTTTCACAGTCTTATACCTCAACAGTTTTACATCAAACTGCGACTTTCTTGACTTTTACATGAATAATTTAAATTGACAAACATCATGTGTGTAATTCAGGGCACAGTTCAAACGGTATCAAAATTTGTTGTCCCTTGCCGTTGACTAGCGTACACTATTTTTCCGAAATAAGGTCCCATGGTGGTCCACCGTAAGGGGAGGGACTTAGGCTCTCTATTAGCGCTGTTAGCGTTGTTAGCAACCGAAGCTGATTCAGAATCACAGGAAGTGAAATGTGCTGCCAGCCAATGACAGGAAGGAGGTCTGGATTACAGGACTGTCTGGAGATTCGGTCCATTACTGTTTGATGATGTCAGTTTCGTCTTCTTCATGGAAACGAACACTAACTGCGACCTGTCTCGTGGCGTGGAGGCTCCACCTGCACAAAGAGAGCTTTGTTTCTAATGGTCTTATATGTGATGATGTTGTAAAGATGCAGCAGCTCAGTCATCTCACAGTGTTTCCTCTGTTGCAGTCATCTCCTCTGCAGACTCCTCCCCAAATAGAAGGTAACACGCAACTACACAGGAAATGCACAACAAAACGACACAACACCACACAGCTTTTTTCTCTTTTCTTCTTATCTTTGTGTTCCGTGTTTGTGATGCTTTCACAAACATACGATCACATCCGAGTCCAGACGTTCTTTAACAACAAACCAATGAAAGTTCTTAAGAGGGAAAAACATTATTTGAAGAAGAAGCTATTCTGTATCAGGCCACTCTTGAAGCCTCTCTCAACATATAAATGGGTTTTAAAAGAGGAAACTAAAGATAAATGAAACAGAAGACAGGCAGACGGATCTGTTGACTTCTTCTCACTTCCTGCGTTGGCATAGCGATCATCCTGTTTGGCGAGCCAATCAGATGGGAGACTAACCTGCAGCTGCTGATCGACGTGCTCCTGACCAATGGGAGTCCGGGTTGTGTGTACGACCCTCAGCTGTCGGCCCAGCTGCCGGTCCTCGCCTGCAATATGGACCTGATGTGGATGGCAGAGGCGCCATCACCACGGTAACCAACACACCACAGAAAGTCAGTTCAATACACCCGTCCAAATATAAGCTGAGTTCACTGAAGCAGTAAAAGGGTTTTACTGTGATCCCCAATCTCCCTCCAGGCAGGACGATGGTATGTGGTCATGTTGATCAGTTCTGATCCTGCTGTGTTGCCGTAGGTTTGGTCACGGGATGTTCCTGCTGTGTCTGGAGTCTGTCTACAGGAAGCTGACGGGTCAAGAGCTTCAGTACCAGGCGCTACTGGGAAAACCCAGTCTGCTAACATACCAGTACGCCGAGCACCTGCTGAGTCTGCAGAACCACAACCACAAGCTAACCACCATCTATGCTGTCGGGTAACCAAACTGTCCATAACACCTTCTACGCTGTTGAGTAACCAAACTGTACACAACACCTTCTATGCTGTAGAGTAATCAAACTGTCCAGAACGCCTTCTATGCTGTAGAGTAATCAAACTGTCCAGAACGCCTTCTATACTGTCGGGTAACCATACTGTCCACAACATCGTCTATGCTGTCGGGTAATCAAACTGTCCACAACATCGTCTATGCTGTCGGGTAATCAAACTGTCCACAACACCGTCTATGCTGTCGGGTAACCAAAAAGTCCATAACACCTTCTACCAAACTGTCCACAACACCTTCTAAGCTGTTGCGTAACCATACTGTCCACAACACCGTCTATGCTGTCGGGTAATAAAACTGTCCACAACACCGTCTATGCTGTCGCTTAACCATACTGTCCACAACATCTTCTACGCTGTCGCTTAACCATACTGTCCACAACATCTTCTACGCTGTCGCTTAACCATACTGTCTACAACGCCTTCTATGCTGTCCGGTAACCACTACTGTCTACTGTCTTCTTCTTCTTGCCTAGGGACAACCTGATGACAGATATATATGGTGCTAACCTGTACAACCGGTACCTTACTCAGCAGCACGCCGCCATGACAAGCACTACTAAGCTTGTTGCCCATGGAACAGGGAGTCAGGTGACGATGGCGGTGCCGGAGGAGGAGCTAATCTCTGCTGCTGCAGCACAGTGTCGCTCCATATTGGTAAAGACAGACCACAGTTTAAAGAATTGAAAGGATATTTATTACAACTCTTATTTATATAGTTTTATCCATCACGGTACATTTGTCATTTCACAACATTGGGTTGCATAAGGAGTTTGTAGTTCCCTTTATGGTGCTCACAAAGAGCAAACATTATATAAAAAAATATAAAATGTTACACAGAAATAAAACTGTTGTACATGTTGCAGTGCTCAGGATGAATTTAGGAGCCTCAGAGTCTAACACAGTAATACTAACATTGTACTCACCAATCTTATCTAACATCTGTCTACATTGTGACGTCACTTTGGATAAAAGCGTCCAAATGAGTAAATGTAAATGACATCACAGTGGCATCATTAGTGATGAGTTGATGAGTCGGGACCACAGACTATAGAGGCAACTAGTATAAAAGAAATGGACGTAGTCATCGTGACGTCACCCGTTGGTTTGTGGACTGCCGTTTCGAAGCCAAGATATTTGGACGAGATGGTGGAGCTAACGGCCATGTGTGGAGCTAGCTAGCTTGCTTATCTACAGTAGGTGCACCTGTAATTTACGTTTACTGCCATTTTACCAGGACTGATAACTTTGTCTAGTTAACAGCAGTCTTAAAACTAAAGAAAGTGAACAGCTGACTCCTAATAAGCTTTTTCAACAGCGCTGGTTAAATTTACACAGTGCCGTGGGTACGAGTCGGCTCTAGCCTGATTGACAGGTCACAGTGGTAACGACTTGTCAATCATAGATAATCCCACTCTGAAGCATACTCTGCTTTATGGTCTATTTTAAAATAAATGGGACCATAATTTACTAAATGAACATCATCTTGTATTGAAGGAGATATGAAACTTGAGACCGTAAACTCATTAGGAAAATGTTTACTGAGGGAATCAGCTGAGAAGTAGCCTAATTTTGCCATTATTTCTAATGGAGCCGGACTTCTTTTTGCAACCAGAAGAGTCGCCCCCTGCCGGCTGTTTAACAGAATGCAGGTTTCAGGGACTTACTGTTTGCATCAGATCGCTGACTGGAAGCTTCCCGCTTGGTCGGGACGGGGGTTGATGCGTCAGGATGGGGTTGATGAGTCGGGACGGGGGTTAATGGGTCGGGATGGGTTGATGGGTCGGGGCGGGCGTTGATGAGTCGGGATGGGGGTTAATGGGTTGGGACAGGGTTGATGCGCCGGGATGGGGGTTAATGCGTCGGGACAGGGTTGATGCGTCGGGATGGGGGTTGATGCGTAGGGACGGGGGTTGATGCGTCGGGACGGGGGTTGATGCGTCGGGACGGGGGTTGATGCGTAGGGACGGGGGTTGATGAGTCGGGACGGGGGTTGATGCGTCGGGACGGGGTTGAGGTGTCGGGACGAGTTTGAGGTGTCGGGACGGGGGTTGATGCGTCGGGACGGGGGTTGATGAGTCGGGGCGAGTTTGAGGTGTCGGGACGGGGGTTGATGAGTCAGGACGGGGTTGATGCGTCGGGAAGTTTTCAGCCACATCTCATGGTCTTCCTCAATTTACTGTAGATACAACATATAACCAATGACGATGCAGGATAGTATCATAGTGTAAAACTTTTGTATTAAACTAAAGATTTGTTAATTTAATTAATTATGGCAGAAGGTGAATTTCCAGCTGTAGTGTGCTGCTTCGAGACCCTCCGTCCTAATAAAGTCACTAACACAGAGTTGTCCACCCGTCCTCAGGTGTGCACAGGTGTCTATAACCCTCACTCCCCGTTGCCTAGCGACCAAAGTGGCACATTCATGGAGACGGTGTTCCACGGTCACAGAGACTTGGTTCTGGATCCAGACCTGGTGGAGCCGAGTCATGTGGTGGAGGACGTGGAGGCCGCCGTCGACGTGCTGCTTCAGCAGGAGAGCGCCGTCACCTCTGACACCTGACCTCTTGACCTCTGACCCTCACATAGACACTACATGAGTTTGTTTGGGAGACTCTCGATGGACTGCTAGGACCTGCAGGGTCACGTGACCAACGGAGACAGCTGAAGGCTTAAATTTGCTAATTTCCTGTAGCGTTGTTAGCTACCTGTACCATTAGCTGGTAATCAGAGAAGAAGAAGAAAACACACCTGTAGAACATTAGTGAAACTCTGTTTAGCATAAAGAATACACAGTCGCAGGAAAAAAAATGTGAACCCTTTGGAATCACCTGGATTTCTGCATAAATGGTCATAAAATGTGATCTGATCTTCATCTAAGTCACAACAACAGACAAACACAGTCTGCTTGAAC